>NC_142932.1:72244620-72337120 GCF_046866305.1 Octopus bimaculoides | reverse complement strand
CAGTTTGAGATCTTTATTGTCTGCTCGGTCACCATTCCAGTTGTTATTCTTATATTGCTTTCTTTCACTTCATATTTCTCCGGTCCTAATTCTTTCAACCACTTATCATTTTCATTATACTTCCATTACCCTAGATGTTACTCCGAAACCTCTTGCTTTCATCAGAGACCGATCGCTCCCTGCTGCTAACCTTTCCATTCAGCTGTTTATAAACCCTTTTCAGATCTTGGAGCAATCTCTTGATTTTATATTGTTCAATTATTTGGTCATATCTCTTGATCATTGTCGCTTTAGTCAGCAATCCTTATTTCAGCTCTTCAAGCACTATTATTATTATTATTATTATTATTATTATTATTATTATTATTATTATTATTATAAATACTAAAAGTGACATGTCAATGTGACAAGAATGATCCATTGGAACCTTTGTCGAAATTACAGCTTAGAAAGATCAAAGATGTAGTACGGCTAAATCCCAGAAGGAGTTATTCAGAATGGGGACTGCAAAATCCTGTGGTATGCAATGATTCAGTGTGACCATCAGATTAAACATCGAAAATCTGATGTTGTTGTAGTGAAGAGAAAAAAAAAACACGGCTGATAATTGACATACTATGACCCGGTGAGAACAAGAAAAAAAGTGAAAGAAAAACAGTGAACAACTATAACACTGGGCAACAAAAAAAAATTTATTGTCGGCTACCTTCACAAATGGTACTGTACTAAATTAAATCGAGTACACTGATTCCGAATCTGAACTCTAAATTTCTGTAGCACGTCAGAATTTTGATTTATACGCATAATGATATATTATTACTATATTAGAATCAGGAATAGTTAAGTTCAAAGTAAATAATAATTATAATAATATATTAGTACTATATATAGTAAATTTATGTTTAAGGCAAATAGTATTATAATATAATGGTACATAGTATATTTATGTTAAGGGAATACTCACTTTATTTTTGATATGCTCAGCTCAGAAATGTTTGAGACGCTTGCTCTTGCGCTTATGCACCGTGCAGCTCTTCCGTTGTCAGAACCAGCAGTATTCACTAATCATGTGTGGATTGAACCGGCCTTCACACCTCTTTCCATCTCAGATATATTCTGGTCGAACCTCTCACCATGCTTATCATTAAGGGCACCAATATTCGTTGGAAAAAATCGAGATGACAATTCAAAAGTGCATTTTAAGGGACATTCGGCTTTCCATTCTTTCATGCGCTGTTAACATGTTTATTAGCATGTTTTCAACTCTATGATTCCCAAGAAAGTTCTGTACAACTAACACGAATGAATCCCATGTTGTCAGCTCAACTGGATTCAGTATACCTCTGAAATTGCTAACAGACATCAACTCTCTGATCTCGGGTCCAATGGAAATGCCTGATTTCGGTTTTGCGTCACTTTTCTCTTCATCAAATTTTACCTTTAGGTACTGGAAGCCATAACCATCGTGTGTCATTGCTTTTACGAAGTTTTTCATGAGTCCGAGTTTGATGTGAAGGAGTGGAAGGAAGATTTCTTACGGGACTACCACTGGCATATGCTGCACATTTTACCGACTAACTATACTTCTTCTACTCGGTTAGTAATTTTATCAGTTCTATGATGTGTGAAGACCTTTGAATTTCGATGAGAGATGCGTGTGGTGTGGCGTGGGCTCCTTAGACTTTTCGCCCTTTTAACTCTTTATTCATGTATCATTCATCACTGTGAAAAATATCCAGTCTCCATGGGTACTTATGTGCATTTTGTTAGTGGAACGTGGTATCATGTATCCGACGCCCTCGAGAAGGATAGTTTAAAATTATTACAACTAATTTCTGCCGGAATCCTTTTATTACTCTCATGAAGAAAGCATTAATGCTTCGCACAACAGAGAAAAGTAAGAATTCGGAAGAATCATGTCCACACTTGTCCAAATTACTTTCACCTGCGAGTCTCTTTTTAAAGTTACCTAAATCAATTTTCCGTATCCTCGCTTTTACCCACTACATTGTCACAAGACAATGGGATAGCACGATTAGTTTTGATCTAGGTCTCCAACATTTTGTTCAAAGAGCTCTACGAGTTTCTGATCTCTTTTCGAGCTGTATTTTCTGACAAATGGTACTTCGCGATAGCAACCTACACAATCTGCTGCCATTATTGATTCTGTTGGTGCCCACTGTTTCGTTCCTGTGCAATTCATTTTAATTCCTAGACAGAAAGAACAGAGAATTTTATTTCAACAAGTGTTACAGCAGAGTTTTCTGCTTATGACGATCAAATCTCATTACATGCTTTTGTTTTGGCACCCGCTGCAAAACACAATTCAAGAAGGCCATAATAAATTCAGGGTACCTCAAAGACTTGTAAACTCATAACGGGCTTCAGTATCATTTCTTGAGACTCTTGCACACACAAGATGACCATATTCTGTTACAAAAATAAGAACGTACTGAGGATCAATGCCACTACCAATAAACTGCTTTTTACACTTAAGCTATCCAGGTCCATGTATTGTTAGGACCCTGTAGTGAGGTATATGTCGCACACCCTCTCCTACTCACTTGGCATATCCCTCAGTCCTGTTTACTACAATTATACATCCGTATGATTTTTACAGTTCGGTGAAACGAACGTTGTTCCACCTGGTGACTGGGGTTGCCTTCAATTGCTCCCTTGAGAATACACCGAACTCCGCCTCTCGCATTTTCAAACTGTACGACTTTATATCTTGCTCATTTTTAGAGAGGTTCCTTGGATGCGCAGACGCATACTTTTGTCATACAGCTCTATCAGGTTTCTTTTTATGGCTGGATCTGTTCCAAGTCCAGGGATTTTTTTTTATGTAAGAAGGGTTCACAAAAGTGCAACTGAAATGGCAAATGTTTATTCTTGGTTAAATTTGTGTGAACGTGTCTATTCTATTGCATAAGTGAGCGTTTATGCGTGTTCAATATGTTTGTCGTGTTTTATTCCGTTGTTACGAACGCTCAAGTCAATATTGCCAACATTTTCTATAATAAGGTAATATCTATTTTGTTTAATATTTTTCCTTGAACTTTGAAATCATTAATGCCATTGTTTTCTGTCATAAATTCATTTCTTTGTGTACCTGTTTCTTCAATATTGTTAGATGTTATTTCTGTTTTTCGGTCTTAAATGAGTTGTAATATATTATCCACACATGTTTTTAGTTGGGTTGCTTTTATTTATCTTGGCGTTATTACCACTTTGCCTATCACCTCTGCCTGCTAATTCAATAAAATTTGCATCTGAAATAAGATCGAACGAGATAAATTAAACAAGAGATAAAATATGCCTTTCTTATCTAAATTAGAGAAGGAAACAACAAAAAAAGAAAACAAAAACAAAAGCGGAAACAACCCCAAAACCGATCGCTCCTGCTCGTGATATTTCGCGCGTTGTGCTAACACGAAAGCAGCAAATAAAAAATCACATTCTATTGTCAAGGAAGCTTGTAAATTTGCCAGGGAACTTGGCATTAACCCTGAATTAGATGAAGAACGTGAAACCACTGCCATCAAACAAGCAAAACGGATCAAGCAAACTGCAAAAAAGAACAGGCAGAAACAAATTGAGGAGTGGTGGATCCAGAAGACTTTGCATGGACAGTATATAGTTCGAAGCCGAAATCCTGATGTAGACCAAGAAACAACACATCAGTGGCTGAGAAGTTCAGGGCCGAAAACAGTGACTGAAGGTTTCATATTAGCGGCAATTGATTAAAGCTTGCTTACCAAATGCTACTGGACAAACATTCTTCAAAACGGTTCTGGTCCTAAATACAGTTTCTGCAACATATTTGAAGAAACGATAGACCATCTCGTCTCGGGATGTCCTGTGCTGGCACCACACGAGTACAAAAGTTTTCACGTTAGGGTAGGACACTATTGACATTGGAAAATATGTAAACACTGCAAAATCAGCACTTCTGATTACTAGTATGAACATCATCTTAACCAGTCGCTGATTGTAAAATTGTCACTTTCCTCTGAAGCGTTCCAATCAACCCGACAGAACGATCCAGGATAATCGACCTGGCATAGTCATTAAAGACAGAGAAGAAAATACTTGTAGACTAATATATGTAAGTGTTCCCACTGATAAAAATATATCTGTAAAGGAATTTGACTAATTACATACACTGATGGACCTGGAAAATAAAATAAAAAGATATGTGGGATCTTAAAGCGAGAACTATTCCTGTTATTGTAAGTGACCAAGGAATGGTAAAGTAGGGATGTCAGAAACATCTAGAAAACATCCCAAGACAACCATGTCTTAGAGAAATTCAGATTATGTTGACAAGTGTTGCCCACATCCTTAGAAAAAAAAATCTATCAATTTAAATATCTGTGTTGTATTACACGAAGATATTTCGCTAGTGCCCCTGCCACTTCCCCATCTCAAGCTTTCAGTCATACTGTAACATCTCTTATCCTTCACTTGACCTAGGACGCTGGTGTGTCTCGAAAAGTGATTGTAACAAACATGCAGATTAAAAGTGAATAATAATAATGATATGGAAAATGCGGGTAAAATGTGTCCCAGTAGTTATAGGTGCATAATGAATTATCCCTAAAGATTTGTACAGATGAATCGAGAAAATATGCATGATGCTAATTTTAGTACAGCCCCAGAAAATAGTGTTAGAAGGGACAGCTAACATACTTAGGAGGGTTCTTGACATTTAGCTCGATGTTGGGAAATTTTCTTTCCCAACAGTCTAATCTGTTGCTCGTATAATAATAATAATAATAATAATAATAATAATAATAATAATAATAATGTGGAATCTGAAGACGAAAACAATACCTAATTTCATAGGTGCCCTGGGAATGACAGCGAAACGGGCTGATTACTACCTAGCTCAGATACCAGGAAACCCCAAAATGGCTGAAGTTCAAAAGATAGTGCTCATGGGAACTACCCATATCCTACGTAAAATACTGTCTATGTGATCTCAAATTTTAAAGCAAACACATAATTTTCTTATGGTTTCTTAAACATTCACTTGAACAAAACTGTACAAATCCAAATATATGGTACCCTAGGCATAACACCTACATGAACTTCTAACTTGTTGTCTCTTGAGGTCTCTGGGTGAGACTTGGATCCAACTTGTACAAATGCAAAACAAAAGTCAAACATAAAATAATAATAATAATAATAATAATAATAATAATAATAATAATAATAATAATAATAATAATAATAATAATAATAATAATAATAATAATAATAGATAAAACGATGGCAAGAAAAGCCCCTACATGGTAAATACTGGGCTAAACTAAATGCGAAAGAAATAGACAGAGAAAAATCCCAGCAATGGCTGAGAAGCTCAGGACTCAAAGCAGAGACTGAAGGATTTTTAATTGCTGCACAAGACCAAAGCCTCCCCACCAGAAATTACCAAAAACACATAATGAAAAGAAATATAACAAGTAACTGTAGAATATGTGGAGATCGACAAGAAACAATAAATCATATTATCTCTGGCTGCCCAGTCCTGGCTAAGAAGGAATATATTCACAGACACGACAGAGCTGGGACCTATATACACTGGAAGCTATGCCAACATTATGGAATAGCAACAGAAAAAAGATGGTATAAACACACGCCAGAAAAGGTCACAGAAAACGAGAAAGCAACCATACTCTGGGATATGCCAATACACACAGATAGAGAAATTAAGGCAAATAGACCAGATATAGTTGTCAAAGATCATGAAGGAAAAAAATGCCTTCTAATTGATGTTTCAATACCAGCAGATGACAACGTTTCTCTAAAAGAAATGGAAAAACTTTCAAAATACAAAGACCTGGAAATAGAGATAACTCGAATGTGGAATCTAAAAACAGAAACAATTCCTATCATAGTAGGTGCCTTAGGTATAATAAAAAAATATTCAGACAAATACATAACAAAAACACCAGGACTTAGAAATATATATAACATACAGAAAATTGCACTACTGGGTACTGCACACATTCTACGCAAAACACTTTCAATACAGTAAACATAAGAGCACCACAGCAAACCACAGCACGTACCCAAGGCGCACAGAGCTGCGCTCGGTAGTGAAGTGAAAGCACGTTATAAAAATAAAACTACTGAATAATAATAATAATAATAATAATAATAATAATAATAATAATAATAATAATAATAATAATAATAACAATGGTTTAAAATTTTGACAAAAGGCCAGCAACTTCCGGGAATGAAAGGCAAAGATGACCTTGGCGGAATTTAAAATCAGAACATGAAAACAGCCGAAATATTGTTGAACATTTAGCCTGGCGTGATAAAGATCCTGCCAGCCCGCCGTGCTAATAATAATTATTTCAAATGATGATGATGATGATGATGATGATGATGATGATGATGATAATAATAATAATAATAATAATAATAATAATAATAATAATAATAATAATAATAATAATGATAATAATAATAATAATAATAATAATAATAATAAGAAGAAGAAGAAGAAGAAGAAGAAGAAGAAGAAGAAGAATGAAATACAACGAGAACACGTCAGATAAATTGAAGACAAACCACGGCTTGGCCAATTTTGGTGAGCCACTGAAGACCTATGTGGAACAAAACTCTGTACTTGGTTAAAAAATGGCAATTAAAAGAAGAAACAGAGCCTAATTGTAGCAGCCCAAGATCAAGCGATAAAAACAAACACCTTGAGAAAAAATAAATATAAAGAGAATATGTCAGAAACGTGTAGAACCTGTGGAACCTGGAACGAGACAGTGATACACATTGTGGCAGAATGCCCCAAGTCGGTACAGGAAGAATAAAAGAAATGGAGGCACGACCAGATTGTAAAAGTTATACACTGGAAGTTGTGCCACATATGGGAATTTGAAGTTGGAAACACATGGTACAATCACCGAGTCGAAAGAGTACTGGAATTGGAGATATGTAAGATCTTGTGAGACTTTACTATTCAAACAGGCAAGAAATTTGAAAATAATAGACCACACATAACAATTATAGACAAGGAAAAGCGAAGTTGCTTACTGATCGAATCGACCCATCATGTCCGTTTGATTCCAATGTCGTAAAGGGGACAAAAAGCAAAAAAAAAAAAAATACAATCCCTTAAATAATTGGTGCGTTGGGAACGGTAATCAAAAATATAGACAAATGGCTGAAGGAGATTGAAATCGAATGCCGGTCACAGCTCCAACAGACTGTTTGTCTGTTATTATTATTATTATTATTATTATTATTATTATTATTATTATTATTATTATTCAGTAGTTTTATTTTTATAACGTGCTTTCACTTCACTACCGAGCGCAGCTCTGTGCGCCTTGGGTATGTGCTGTGGTTTGCTGTGGTGCTCTTATGTTTACTGTATTGAAAGTGTTTTGCGTAGAATGTGTGCAGTACCCAGTAGTGCAATTTTCTGTATGTTATATATATTTGTAAGTCCTGGTATTTTTGTTATGTATTTGTCTGAATATTTTTTTATTATACCTAAGGCACCTACTATGATAGGAATTGTTTCTGTTTTTAGATTCCACATTCGAGTTATCTCTATTTCCAGGTCTTTGTATTTTGAAAGTTTTTCCATTTCTTTTAGAGAAACGTTGTCATCTGCTGGTATTGAAACATCAATTAGAAGGCATTTTTTTCCTTCATGATCTTTGACAACTATATCTGGTCTATTTGCCTTAATTTCTCTATCTGTGTGTATTGGCATATCCCAGAGTATGGTTGCTTTCTCGTTTTCTGTGACCTTTTCTGGCGTGTGTTTATACCATCTTTTTTCTGTTGCTATTCCATAATGTTGGCATAGCTTCCAGTGTATATAGGTCCCAGCTCTGTCGTGTCTGTGAATATATTCCTTCTTAGCCAGGACTGGGCAGCCAGAGATAATATGATTTATTGTTTCTTGTCGATCTCCACATATTCTACAGTTACTTGTTATATTTCTTTTCATTATGTGTTTTTGGTAATTTCTGGTGGGGAGGCTTTGGTCTTGTGCAGCAATTAAAAATCCTTCAGTCTCTGCTTTGAGTCCTGAGCTTCTCAGCCATTGCTGGGATTTTTCTCTGTCTATTTCTTTCGCATTTAGTTTAGCCCAGTATTTACCATGTAGGGGCTTTTCTTGCCATCGTTTTATCATGGTCCGTTGCTGTTCTAGTTTTAGTTTGGATTTCATTTGTTTTATAGCTTTTGTTGTTTCTTCTTCTTCTTCTTCGTATTTGTTAGGTAGATTGATTTCTTGTTTGTATTTGTCAGCTTCCTTAAATACTGAAAACAGTTTTTTGTTTTGCTCGTGTTTTGTGGCTATTTGTATTAGTTTCCCTTGCTTCTGGAGTAGGTATTTTTGCAGTCCTATGGTGGTTATTTTATAATAGTTTTCTAGCTGTATAAGACCCCTGCCACCTTCTGTGCGTTGTATATATAGCCTTTCTATGTCAGATTATTATTATTATTATTATTATTATTATTATTATTATTATTATTATTATTATTATTATTATTATTATTATTATTATCATCCTCAGAGCTCTCAGTCTCAGTTGCTCTCATTAACTCTGAGAGCGGACAGCCCATGAGTCAATAGCCATGATCTTGTTCTTTCCATTGAGTCTACTTCCCACAAATAATTTGTTTCGTCCGAGATATTCTCGCCTTAAGCTTTCCTTTATTTAATTCTCTTTGATTTTTTCACACTCTAAAATCCCCAGATACTTATATCCATCAGTCTCATCACTTTTGATTTTCTCGCCGTTGGGTAGTTTTATACTGTCTGACGATACTACTTTGCCTTTTTGTATTATAACACTCGCCAAAAATCTGTATGATGTTAACTCTGTATTCTAGTTCATTGATCTCTTGGTAATGTTTAAGATGTTAACAGACACCTGTGCCAACGCCAGTCTTTCTAAAATCCAGGAATGCAGAACCATATCAGACGATTTCTTATAATCGATTGTTGTCATACCCATGTCAGTATGTCTGTTATTGCAGTCGTTTAGCACCATTCTGTCGATCAGATGTTTTATCGATCAGATGTCGATCGTTTCTCGGCATCTCCTCCTGCATCCCGTCTGTTCCCCTGGCAGGTTGTCATATATTTTCAGGAAGTTATACACGTACTAAGATATTATTCTTGTCACCAACCTCCGCGTTAGGGTAAGGCAAGAGATAGGTTGCTAATTATCCACTGCATTACCTTCACTGGAATCCTTTTGGCAAAAACCGTTTTACCTGTGGTCAACGAATTTAAGCTTTATCGTCCTGTTGTTGATCAGTTTATCCATTTGCTCAGCTATTGTTTTGTGTACTCCTGGGGAATTTTTCAGCCAATACCCTTGAACCCCATCCGGTCTGAGCATTTCCAGTTTGAGATCTTTATTGTCTGCTCGGTCACCATTCCAGTTGTTATTCTTATATTGCTTTCTTTCACTTCATATTTCTCCGGTCCTAATTCTTTCAACCACTTATCATTTTCATTATACTTCCATTACCCTAGATGTTACTCCGAAACCTCTTGCTTTCATCAGAGACCGATCGCTCCCTGCTGCTAACCTTTCCATTCAGCTGTTTATAAACCCTTTTCAGATCTTGGAGCAATCTCTTGATTTTATATTGTTCAATTATTTGGTCATATCTCTTGATCATTGTCGCTTTAGTCAGCAATCCTTATTTCAGCTCTTCAAGCACTATTATTATTATTATTATTATTATTATTATTATTATTATTATTATTATTATTATTATTATTATTATTATAAATACTAAAAGTGACATGTCAATGTGACAAGAATGATCCATTGGAACCTTTGTCGAAATTACAGCTTAGAAAGCTATGACCCGGTGAGAACAAGAAAAAAGTGAAAGAAAAACAGTGAACAACTATAACACTGGGCAACAAAAAAAGATTTATAGTCGGCTACCTTCACAAATGGTGCTGTACTAAATTAAATCGAGTACACTGATTCCGAATCTGAACTCTAAATTTCTGTAGCACGTCAGAATTTTGATTTATACGCATGATATATTATTACTGTATTAGAATCAGGAATAGTTAAGTTCAAAGTAAATAATAATTATAATAATATATTAGTACTATATATAGTAAATTTATATTTAAGGCAAATAGTATTATAATATAATGGTACATAGTATATTTATGTTAAGGGAATACTCACTTTATTTTTGATATGCTCAGCTCAGAAATGTTTGAGACGCTTGCTCTTGCGCTTATGCATCGCGCAGCTCTTCCGTTGTCAGAACCAGCAGTATTCACTAATCATGTGTGGATTGAACCGGCCTTCACACCTCTTTCCATCTCAGATATATTCTGGTCGAACCTCTCACCATGCTTATCATTAAGGGCACCAATATTCGTTGGAAAAAATCGAGATGACAATTCAAAAGTGCATTTTAAGGGACATTCGGCTTTCCATTCTTTCATGCGCTGTTAGCATGTTTATTAGCACGTTTTCAACTCTATGATTCCCAAGAAAGTTCTGTACAACTAACACGAATGAATCCCATGTTGTCAGCTCAACTGGATTCAGTATACCTCTGAAATTGCTATCAGCCATCAACTCTCTGATCTCGGGTCTAATGGAAATGCCTGATTTCGGTTTTGCGTCACTTTTCTCTTCATCAAATTTTACCTTTAGGTACTGGAAGCCGTAACCATCGTGTGTCATTGCCTTTACGAAGTTTTTCATGAGTCCGAGTTTGATGTGAAGGAGTGGAAGGAAGATTTCTTACGGGACTACCACTGGCATATGCTGCACATTTTACCGACCAACTATGCGCTCATCTATTTTAGTTCAGTACTTTACAGTTTAATGATTGCTGTCGTCGCGGCTGTTCCAAACACACAAGATGCACATATTTTTGGTACATTCCAGCTGCAGTCATGGAGGAGGAAAATCACTTTTAAAAAATCCAGAAATATTCCACTTGTGAACTGAGTTACTAACTCCTTTCAGAAAGAGTCCCATCGATTCATAGGTCCCTGCGATACCGACAACATGACTCACGTGAATGGAAGGTTTTTCCGTTATATGACAACACAGCTTTGAAGCTAACCTTAGTCGAGTCTATAAATAATCTCTTGCTTGAATTAGGAAGATAAACTTTTATGGCGAGATCGGAAAATGGAAATTTTCATACCTTGCTGTGGGAGATTCCCTAAACTTTTGCCCTCTCCTTTGGCAGTGCTAGATCATTTACTAAATCGTTCAGATCTTTTGATTAAACTAGTCGGGTTCAATTTTCTTAGAATCATCTACGTACTCTTTGTCGATTGGAGAGACAGGTGTTTCATCGTGCAACATGTCAAGATTTTCAAGTGAAGCATGAGTGGCAAACTAGCACAGGGTTCTTGAAGTCATGTGGAACTGGTTTTAGAGCCGACTTACAATCTGCATACACAATTTTTGCTTTGGCCTTCTTTCAGAAACAACTAGTATTAATCATGCAAATGTAACAATCAGAGACATGACTGGTTGGCTCACGCCATACCAATGGTACAGCAAAAAGCATTCCATGTCGTTTTCCATTCAGCCACTGTGTAAGCCCTGAGTAACACACGGTGCAGCATATATGAGGTGCCCACGTCTTGTCTTGGTCCCCAATTTTACACCCAAAATATTATTTATAGGCAATTTTTGATTTGGTGGGAATGTCCCTCCGCTGGTCATGCGGAGCAAATTTTCCATAGACATATAACAAACGTTGTCTGGGTGATTCACACAGCCTCTCCTATCCATGATCTAACACAATGAATACAGTTAAAACAGTTATCACGCTGAGCGAAAGACACAGATACCACACATGACGGCAGCGCAAACGACACTGAGAGTTACCAATAACAAACCGACGTATTTGGCATTGCACACAATACGTCAGCGCCATCTGTTGCTAAACTAAATAATGAACTTTCTCATCGTTTGTTTTACTGCTGTTATTTCTTTAATTTTGAATTAAGGCCGCTTTCATTTTAGCAAATATTATAATACCGCCTATATCAAGCCGAAAGTATAGTTGTAATCTTGCTCAAAATCCTGACCTGCTAGAACAATTCTGAGTGCGGATTCGAAATCAGCATCCTCGATTTAGTTTAAAACCTTCTTTTACCCCTCTAGCAAAATCTTTGTTGTCCAGTGTTATGAATTGAAGCGGTAAATACGCTGGTTGTGAGCAATTAAGAAATTAGAAGTGATACCAATAATGATTGGTACATTTGAAGTATCAGTACTCAAATATCAACCTGTCTCAAAAAAATTGGTTGGAACGAATGTAAACACAGAACGCTTACAAAATCTATAATTATAATTGCTTGGAACCCATAATTGTAATTGCTTGGAACTTCAAAAGTACTCCACAGGGTTCCTGAAACATTATCAGTAAACAGGTGTCATCTGGCTGTGGATAGCTGACGCTTTCAATCATAAACAATAAAATAAATCTGAGGTATTTAATGATGATGATGATGATGATGATGATGATGATAATAATAATAATAATAATAATAATAATTAATTCGTTTTATTGGCCACAAGGGCTAATATCAATTAAAGACATATAAGAACAAAGACAGGACGAAGGTTACAAAAAGGTTTTGTCCGAAAAGGTAGGAAAGTTCGTCTAAACAGAGGAAGAAAACGGAGAAAGATATAATAAATAAATAGATAAATAAATAGATAAATAAATAAGTAGAACTCCCAAAGGGGGAGGCGCTTCGAAAAAGGAAAGGTTACACGTGGAAAAACCCATAAAACCACGGGAGCCTGGTCAGAAAAAAAAGAAAGGGGTATAGAGCCCTTTCTCCTTTTACATTACCTTCTTTTTTTTTTTTTTTTACAGGTGTATTCTCAGAATTGGTCCGTTTATACTGGCCATTTTCCAACAGTCACCCATCTTTCAACGAATTTGCTATGAGACAGCACTTCCCTCTCTACTCTCATCTTCCTTTTCAAGTGGAACTTGAAAAAGTTGATGAGGCCTTGGCCAAAGAGGAAAGTGTCTGTCTTTTACCCTTTCAAACGGGTCCACCATATCACCTCTTTCGCTACAGCCACTAGGCATAGGAAAATTGCCTTGCCCTCCTGGTTAAAGGAGGTCGGCGGGTCAATTCTCACGATGGATCCAGCTGATAGCCGGATCCGTCCTACACGTGACAGTAGCTGTTCGATATAGACCCACAGGTCAGCAATGCTCGGGCACTGGACGAGTGCGTGCAGAACGGTTTCGTCGTCCTGAGCGCACCTCGGGCAGGCCCGGTTGACGGCACTTCCATGTCGGTAGAGTTTATCTCGAACAAGTAGCGCACCTCGGTAGCACTGCCAGGCGAGGGACCTTTGGAAATTATCCATGGGCCCCGGCCCGAAAGTTCTCCTGAACAGACTGCTTAGCTGATTATCCTCGACGCCTAGAGTTTCCCCGAGAACGTCGTCGCACTTTTCTCCCACTAACCCTCTATAGAAAGCTAGAGTGGATCTACTACCGATCGCACTGCCCGCCTGACTGAGGGCGGTGAGAGCTTGGATAATAATAATAATAATAATAATAATAATAATAATAATAATAATAATAATAATGATGATGATGATAATTTCATTTATTTGCCACAAGGGCGAAAGATGAAGGGAACAATGCAGAAACAGTCATAAAGTGTGGGTGTTTACAGATAACAATGAAAGGGCAAAAAAGAAATTAAAGCATACACGGTATACACTGGAAAAGAAGGGACATATGCATAGTATTCAAAGGTAAAAAAAGAAGTGGAAGGACGATAGAGATGTGGCCCTATTGATACAGAAACGCCTCTAGGGATAATCGAGAAACCTCGCTGTCCGAGAAAGATTTCCCTGAAATCCTAGGAAAAAGCGCCCTCCACAATTCCTTCTCACTGACTTACAGGTCCACACTTAGAGAGGTACAATCCACTCTTGTCATTTACGCAACTTTCACCCAACTTTCAACAAACTCACTCGAGGACAATACTTCCCTCTCCACTCTCAATTTCCTTTTCAAGTCAAACTTAAAAAAGTCAATGAGGCCTCTATCAAATTGGAATGTGTCTGTTCTCACTCCTTTCAGCCTTGTCAACATTTGTCGCCACAGCCTCCAGGAAAAGGAAAACTGCCTTGCTTGCCCGAGTGAAAAAGGGCGGCGGAGTAGTCATCGCTACAGACACGGCTGACAGTCGAATCTGTCTCACACATGATAGCAGCTGTTCAACACAACCCCACAAATCAGCAATGCCCGGACACTGAACAAGGGCGTGCGGAACGGTTTCATTACTCTGCACACACCTCGGACATCACATCCGTGTAGAGTTTATCACGAACCGGTAGCGCCCCCGGTAGTACTGCCAAACCAAGGACATCTGGAATTTATCCATGATAGTTCCCAACTGGAAAGTCCTCCGGAACATTTTAGCCTGTTTGTTCTCGTCGGCACCCAGAGTCTCCCCGAGAACCTCGTCGCACTTCCCCGCCATTAATCCTCTATAAATTTCTAAAGCAGAACATCCACCGATCCCATTGCCCAACTGATCGAGGGTTCCGAACGCTTGACGACATTCTAGGTGTCAGGCGCCCAGTTCCTGTCTTTTCGTCACACAAGACTGCAGATTTGTCAAAGAAACTAGCCGGGGAAAGACGAATCTCACAAACGCAGCACACACACACTCACTGTCCAGAAATCGTTGCAGGTGGCGTAACCTAAGCGCATATCTGCGCATTAGGAGCCACGGCATACCTAACTCAGAGGATGTGGGAAACAGACTGACCGCCTGACCATTGCGACGCGTCCCTTCCACAAGAATTTAAATAAGAGTCACTCCAACTTGGTCAAGCAGTAACCAGAACAATGCACGACGGTCAGGTGATAAATGATAACGGAGGCAATGAAACCATTCACCACCTCTGTCCAACATTTCAGGGATAGCTTTCTGTCAGCCCATTTCTGGGTAAGACTGGCCACGCTGTTCGCCACCTTGTCTCAGTTCTTATCAACCTGGAGGTCGGGATCAAACTAGACCTCGAGCACGGTAACTGGTTCGTCGGTCTAGCGTCCGATAACGCCATCTGATGGCATCGTCTTGCATCTCCAGGAACCCAACCACAAATGAACCGATTTGTTTATCGGCGTTGATTTTAGCCCCTGGAAACTACTCATATTCCTTTAGAATGGTGTCATCCGTCTCGGAAGAAGTAGAAGAAAAAGAGAAGGTAAAGGAAACTAGGTCGAAGAACAACAAGGGAAGGAAGAGGAAGAAAAAGGGTAATGGGAAGCAGAATAGGAAGCAAGGAGGAGTAGCAGAAAAGGAGGTAGTGGGAGAAGACAATATAGCTGCAGGAAAAGAAGTAGAGAAGAAGAAGGAGACGGAGGAGAAGGAGAAGGAAAAAAAGGAGACGAAGAAGAAAACGAAGAAAAAGGTCTGAGGAGAAATGGCTTATATCGTTACAAAAGAGTTGAGTAAAGAGAATATGATGAATTGTAAAGAACCATTTCCATTTCGAAATTGCAAATTTTTGTCTCGAAGAAACTAACAACATTTCGTAAACATAGATAAAATCTCACAAATAGCATTCCGAACTAAAATAGCCAAAAGGCCAATAGAGAGAGAGAGGGGGAGGGGAAGAGAAAGAAAGAGAGAGAGAGAGAGAGAGAGAGAGAGAGAGAGAGAGCGAGAGAGGGAGGAGAAAGAGAAAGAAAGAGTGAGAGTGAGAAGGAGCAAATAATAACAACCAAAACCACTTGGTCGTCAAGCAAAAAATGGAATAAGATGGCAGATAATGTACGTAAAGTGAACTTTTAACAGTGAATGGTATGTAGTTATCTTTTGAATAGATATAAAAATAAACTATAT
The DNA here is from genome assembly GCF_046866305.1 of Octopus bimaculoides. Lineage (NCBI taxonomy): Eukaryota > Metazoa > Mollusca > Cephalopoda > Octopoda > Octopodidae > Octopus > Octopus bimaculoides. The sequence continues at coordinate 72,321,216 of NC_142932.1, read as the reverse complement.
ACGATGTTATATTTGCATAGAACATAGGTAAGTATATTTACAAGCCTCTAAGGCAAAAATATATGAATACGGATAATGGTTAAAAGTCGTTCCAGAAAGGTTGTAGATATACACTGGTGTAAGTGACGCGTAACTATGTAGCATCACGGATTAAATGTATTGCGGAAACCTTGTTGTTTTCGAACGGATCAGTATGTGATACAACATCAGTGATGTTATTTCTTTCAATAATCAAGCACCTTCACCAAAGTGTCCCCGGTAGTCTTGATCAAACTCCAACTTGTCTCCATCCAAGTCAAATATCACCTGGTCCACAACTGCCTGGAAGCATCCTATACTGCTTCGGCAACCGAGTTAATGATTTTTCTACATACATGTCCATGTGATAACCAGCGTGGTATTCGTATTGTAGAAAGACTAGTGGCCTTTGAAACCTTTCATCGCAATGAGAACACAGAACCAGTTGTTTCGGATTATTTCCACCAAACCAGCAAGTTTTGTTCTCTTCATCTCCGTAAATTCCTAGTACGATCTTCGAAGATAACAAAAATAATTCTACTAAATACATAGGATTTCGCACTTAGATACAAGCCCACGAGGCTGAAACAGTCGATGTGTGTGTATGTATGTATGTATGTATGTTTGTATGTGTGAATGTATGTATGTATGTGTATGTATATATATATATACTTACACGTACGTACATTCATACATACATGTTTGGAGTCGTAGGTTAAGGCTGACAAACATTGTCACTTGACATTAACACATGGACATAGGAGGGAACCTACAAAATTTGTAAGACCAGTCATGTGACTATCATCTACTAATCAAATCCTATCCAAAATATACTAATTTGGGCCATGTACTCGCTATAAAAATAGGACAAGCTTCAAACACTAGTCATTAGAAAGACAGTTTCGGTATAACACACTTCTTTCAATGTCAACTTTTTAAAATCAGTGCAAACTATGAAACTAGTTAAAACTTAAAAGTATTTTCATATATTCTCAGTGCATTTATATATATATATATATATATATATATATATATATATGTATACACACACACACACACACATATATATATATATGTACACACACACACACACACACACACACACACACACGCGCGCATAAATATATATTTATTTATTTATCAAAAGCAAAATTTCAGAAGTGAATAATTATATAGATATTAATATTGCTATTATTACCGAGCGCAAAATAGATAGTTGATATTAACAGCAACATTAATATAGGTGGTCGTAGACCTAAGATAGCGTTATATAGCTATAGAGTTATACTTATGTTAACCATAAGGACACAATAATGTGTCTACTTGCTAGATATGAGAATTAAGCCCTCATTTAAAACACCAAAAATTAACACTGAAAATAATAACAGAATTAACAGTACTCGGACAAGCGGATCGAAAAAATCCCTCAACATACCTATATAGCATAAAGCTATGTATTTATTGGTATAGGTCTAGCTAGAGGTATAGGGTTTTAACTCTCATTTCTAGAAGGGGGACACATTATTTTGTCCTTATGATTAATACACACACACATATACAGAGAGAGAGGGGGAGAGAGAGTGAGTGAGAGTGAGAGAGAATGAGAGAGAAAAAAAAGAATGTGAGAGATCCAAAAATTTTCCCTTCACTGCTGATATTGGATTTATTTTTCTTACTGTTTTTATATATTAGGTACTTCTAGAGGGAATTTTATCCATTGATTGCGTGGATAAGCTCTGTTGGTCAATGTTCTCCTGCTCACGAATTTACATGACATGACCTTTTAGTGTACACAGTATACAGAACATTCACCGGAGGTATTTGCTCCTCCTTGTTGTTTAAATCATAAAGGAATAGAATTACAAACAGCAACATAATTTCTATCACTCTCAAGTTCTCTTAATCCTAAGAAGTCTTCAGCTAAAAGTTAGCCTTCAAACTCTACAAACTAACCGAGATAGATATATACAATATAGATGGGAATGATATCAGACGTGACAACATTGTCATTAAATCGCAAGATTTTCAGAACTTTTCAATTCGATGACATGGACAATGATTATTGCAAATATGAAAAGGAGATTCAATATCCATTTAAAATCAGAACATATTCTCTCATGGGTGGAGCATAAAGGATTAATTTATTAGCGCTCCGTTTGAATATAACCTGAAGAGTTAATTATCTAAAAGGTATAGTGGATCCCATTTAATCAACGAAAGGTAGATAAACATCTTTCTTGTCAAAATATTGCAATATCAAAAGCTTATTGCAACCATCTGAAATGTTTATTTGAGTGACTCCAGTCCAATTTGTGAATTATTAATTGGTAACAGAAATTATCTTTCGGAATATGGAGTAAAAAGAAAAAAAAAACCATTAACAAAAGCTAAAGGACCAAAACTAGTGATTATTTCGATATGAAAGGAATAAAAGATACAGAAAAATACTAAATTTGGTAAAACACATTTAAATTATTTAACCAAATACTTTTAACACGTTAGTAATATATTAATCACACTGGCTGCAAAGAATTCGTCATTGCTGCAAATCGGTGTATTCAATTTAATTAAATCTTTATAAATATGAACAATATAAACACTATCATGGCGGACATTTTGAGAAAAGTGATCAAGTGTTAATAAGGTCAATAGACGGTTTTAGCTGATTCCTGTTTTGCTGTCGTTTCCGAGACGCTATTTATGCACCGTCACCACGGAGACGAAAATGTGCATCTAACTGAGCTTAATTAATTTATAGGAGAGTTGTTGACTGAAAACAAAGGGTTTATTCTCTGCTAAATTCTAACAAGTAGCACAAACGGGTGCACACAGACACGCATATAAACGCACACACACACACACACACATACACACGCACACACACACACACACACACACACACACACACACACACACACACACACACACACACATAAACACACACACCGCTCAAGTTTATGTTCGATGTGCTAACGATTCTGCCTGCTCGCTGCCTTAAATCGCTTTCTAATAATATCTGATATAAATGTCTGTTGGTTGGCTGGTTGTTTGATTTTGCTGATTTCTTCAGAGAGTCAGAAAAAGGGAAAAGAGATAGCACCACCGATGATGGTTGAGTGCACATACTTAGCCCGATAGTACGTAATGAGTAAAGGGACACTACGAAGACATGGTGAGACAGAAAGAGTCATAAGGACAGTGAACGAGGGGGAATTAGAGGGGAGGCAGAGAGAGTAAATAGCTTATTATTTATGGGAGGGGTTGAAATCTTGTAGACGTATGTTTTCGATGGAATAGCTTGCAATTCCATTGATAAATTTTAGAAAAATAACACAAACATACACACACACACAGACACAAACATATGTGTGCGTGTTTTTATATTTAATTTTTTTGTTAATATGAAAATCTCTTTCCCTTTTTAAAATAAGTATTCATTTCCTTATTCATCAAGAATTCTTTTCCTTTCTAAAAATAGTATGGGGTATACGTTATTGTATGTACACCCTGTCTCCTGGTGTTACCCATGTTAGCATATGGATTCTTCCCAATTTAGCCACCATATTAGAAATGAGGTATTTTTTTCCCCAAGTATGAAAGAGTAGAAAAGCGCTTACTCTTGAGAATCAGCAATATCTTTCCAAATGATTCAGTTGTTGCTTGTATATAATGCATTTTAAATGGAAAATTAGCGCATATCTTGCACAGGAATGCAATTAACATAGAACCCTTAATTGATATATTTCATACTCTTGGGAAACAGAAAAGTTATCCTACATGAAATATTTATCATTGGATAATTACAAACTAACATCACTGAAAATTGATCGTAAATTTGAGTATACATAAATATAGCAAAGATAGAATATTCTGCAGGGACCGAGAAACATTGAAGAGTGTAAGGTTGTGTGATGGTAGAGTATTAATAATAAGTAAACTATATGGAAACTTGATAGTAATTTCAGTTGGCTATGATATAACATGGGAAATAGTTGAATAATCTAGGAATTTAATTGCTACAATCTGTTGAGGTAATGCTTCATTACCATGTTAATTTATCATGTTACATTGATCATCAAATATGAATGAAATACTGCAATTATTCTCTTCCTCCACCTCCTCCTTCTCCTCCTCTACTTTTCGTCTTTCTTGTTCATGTTCATGTACTTGTTCTTGTCCTTCTAAGTAGCAACGACTGTAATAATAACAGTGGCAGTGGTAGTAGTAGTAGTTGTAGTAGTAGTAGTAGTAGTAGTAGTAGTAGTAGTAGTAGTAGTATTCAAGTAGAAATACATAGAATTATGGCATAAAAGTGTAATTAAGTCCATGCAAATATGTGTCTGTGTATGTATGTACGTATGTGTGTACGTATGTATGCATATGTGTATGTATGTGTATATATGTATCTATATATGTATGTATGTGTGTATGTATGTACGTATGCATGTATGTATCTGTGTAAGTATGTAAGTAAGTATATACTAACATACTTACATGTTTGTATACACCAATAGACATATGCACATGTCTATATGTTTGCATCTGTGTATAGTATTTAATTCATTTCATCCTCCATTTCGGTTTGACCAGGCGAAGATGTGTTCAGATAAGTGGTAAATACAGGGTCAACCCCACCCCCCATATGGATTATTGCTATGATATATTGCATTTGTAATTGATTGTGTCTGCCATTGTACATGCATGTGTCCATATATTTATACATGCATGCATGCATACATAAACAAATACATACATACAAACATACACACATATGTACATATATGTCTATATATATATATATATAAAATATATATATATATATATATATATATATATATATATATATATATACACGTGTGTGTATCTAATAGATATCGTTATGTATGCATATATGTGCCTCAACATTCTTTCATATATCATTATGTATGAATTTAATTATCGGTTGTATTTGTACCTTTCTGCCTATCTGAATATCTCTCTATCTACCTCTCTCTCTCTGTCAGCCTATTTCTTTTATGGTGTGTGTGTGTGTGTAAGTATGTGTGTGTGTGTGTGTGTGTGTGTGTGTGCGTGCGCTTGTGTGTGTATGTGTGTGTGTATTTCTACTATCTATTTAACTATCTATAGATATCGTTTCTCCCTTTCTCATTACAGTGAAATATCAAGGTTGTGACTGCCGGAAGATCATCAGGCTGCACCACCACTTCCGTTATTTTCTTCATCGATCATCATTGGAAGAAAGGCAATTTTATTGTCGACAAAATTTGAACTCTGAATGCAAAAACAGAACAAGTCGCAAAGTATTTGTATTCTAGCTTCTAAGAATTATGCCTTACTTTCAATATCAAGTTCCTCCATCAGCAAAACACTGTTGCCGTTCTTAAAAATTGCTTTAAACATAGGTACCCACTCAACCTCCAACCCTGCCTGTAGCTTCCAAAACCCTACCAGCTGCCTTCTAGGAGGATCCTAACTATCAAGGAAATAGCCTACAGAGCAATCCTCACACCATCCGATGGCATAACAAGACAATATATAGGTATGAAGGGCATTGACGTCATGGGAATCTACACGCAGCGTGTATGCATTCCTTCGGATGTAAGGATACAGAAATTTCATCGCTTTGGCTCGCATCGTCTGGAGACATCACCTCCCCAATATAGAAGAGACCATCATCGACAGGGCCCCGCCATACTCACCTGGTGCACGCAATTGCCAGCTCTACCTCCTCGAAAGACAGCATATCCTCTATCAACCAGCAGTATCTATGAACAGGAAATACGAACTGATTAATTGCTGCGACAAGAGGTACTCTTTCCTGGTAAACTCAAGCTAATGGCCGCTGAGAATTGAGATATACCATCCAAAAACAAGAGTTTGACACCTAACCACCGCTGCCTACACAGACCGAAGACTGACTTTCCAATATTATAATATTCTGCAACCATACACGTAGGCACGCATAAGCGCGCGCAACGCACCCCCTCCACACACACACATACACTCACACATACATATACACATGCTTATCTTCTCTTTCTTGCTCTCCCTAACACTACCAAATCTTAATTCAGCAGCAAATCCGGTCGACCTCCAATGGCACAGTTGCCAGCGTGTTACCATAGACCACTCATGCATACATACAAATATCAGTGGTACGTATATGTCACATACCAGATGTAAACATGCACACACACGCACAGTTATTCAGTCAGACCAATGGGCACACAGTCATACATGAACATATATATGATAAAGAAGAACAAAGAAATTAAGTTGATTATATTGACCGTCAGTGCTTAACTGGTACTTCTTTAATCGATCCCGTAAGGAAGAAAGGCAAAGTTGACGTCGGTGGAATTTGAACTCAGAACGTATCGGTAGACGAAATGCCGCTAAGTATTTCTTCGAGCGTGCTAACTATTCTGCCAGCTTGCAGGTGGGACTCAGAATTTTATTCAGGTCGGGTAGCCCATCTCGCTCAAAAGATTCTAAAATAAAGGTTGTTTGAGGACGTCAAACGAAATACCCATGTTTCAAAAGGTGAATTATCCAAACCCCAATGAATCCCTCTCAACACATGACTATGATGCTCCCCCACTACTTCTGCTGGTGATCAGAGATGCACATATCGTCAGGCACTAAGGGACATGTTCAACTGGTTAAGATCAAGCAACTGACAAGCAAATCTGTAGTATTGAGCAGAATATTTACTGTTGCCTTATAATAATAATAATAATAATAATAATAATAATAATAATAATAATAATAATAATAATAATTATTATTATTATTATTATTGTTCAGTAGTTTTATTTTTATAACGTGCTTTCACTTCGCTACCGAGCGCAGCTCTGTGCGCCTTGGGTATGTGCTGTGGTTTGCTGTGGTGCTCTTATGTTTACTGTATTGAAAGTGTTTTGCGTAGAATGTGTGCAGTACCCAGTAGTGCAATTTTCTGTATGTTATATATATTTGTAAGTCCTGGTAATTTTGTTATGTATTTGTCTGAATATTTTTTTATTATACCTAAGGCACCTACTATGATAGGAATTGTTTCTGTTTTTAGATTCCACATTCGAGTTATCTCTATTTCCAGGTCTTTGTATTTTGAATGTTTTTCCATTTCTTTTAGAGAAACGTTGTCATCTGCTGGTATTGATACATCAATTAGAAAGCATTTTTTTTCTTCATGATCTTTGACAACTATATCTGTTCTATTTGCCTTAATTTCTCTATCTGTGTGTATTGGCATATCCCAGAGTATGGTTGCTTTCTCGTTTTCTGTGACCTTTTCTGGCGTGTGTTTATACCATCTTTTTTCTGTTGTTATTCCATAGTGTTGGCATAGCTTCCAGTGTATATAGGTCCCAGCTCTGTCGTGTCTGTGAATATATTCCTTCTTAGCCAGGACTGGGCAGCCAGAGATAATATGATTTATTGTTTCTTGTCGATCTCCACATATTCTACAGTTACTTGTTATATTTCTTTTCATTATGTGTTTTTGGTAATTTCTGGTGGGGAGGCTCTGGTCTTGTGCAGCAATTAAAAATCCTTCAGTCTCTGCTTTGAGTCCTGAGCTTCTCAGCCATTGCTGGGATTTTTCTCTGTCTATTTCTTTCGCATTTAGTTTAGCTCAGTATTTACCATGTAGGGGCTTTTCTTGCCATCGTTTTATCATGGTCCGTTGGTGTTCTAGTTTTAGTTTGGATTTCATTTGTTTTATAGCTTTTGTTGTTTCTTCTTCTTCTTCTTCTTCTTCTTCTTCTTCTTCTTCTTCTTCTTCTTCTTCTTCTTCTTCTTCTTCTTCTTCTTCTTCTTCTTCTTCTTCTTCTTCTTCTTCTTCGTATTTGTTAGGTAGATTGATTTCTTGTTTGTATTTGTCAGCTTCCTTAAATACTGAAAACAGTTTTTCGTTTTGCTCGTGTTTTGTGGCTATTTGTATTAGTTTCCCTTGCTTCTGGAGTAGGTATTTTTGCAGTCCTATGGTGGTTATTTTATAATAGTTTTCTAGCTGTATAAGACCCCTGCCACCTTCTGTGCGTTGTATATATAGCCTTTCTATGTCAGATTTTGGGTGGTGCATCCTATATCCTGTCATTATTTTTCTTGTTTTCCTGTCTATTTTACATAGTTCGTTTAGTGTCCAGTTAAGGATGTTGTAGCTGTAGCTTATAACTGGGACAGCTAAAGTGTTGATACCCATTATCTTGTTTTTAGCATTGAGCTCTGTTTTTAGTATTGATCTAACTCGTCTATAATACTCTTTCTTTATTTTTTCTTTCATTTGTGTATGTTGTATCCTATCTAGTTCATTGACTCCTAAATACTTATATGGGTGGCTTTCGTCTAGTTCTCTTATTTCATTGGCGTTATCTAGTGTTATATTGCTACTTTTAACTAATTTTCCTCTTTTCAGGGTTGCTTTTGCACATTTTTCTAATCCGAATTTCATTTCTATTTCCTTGGTAAAGCCGTGTACTGTCTGTAGTAGTGTTTCTAGCTCTTTGTCGTTTTTTTGCATATAATTTTTTTTTTATTATTATTATTATTATTATTATTATTATTATTATTATTATTATTATTATTATTATTATTATTATGTATATAAATATACGTTTGAAAGAAGTTGAAATGCACTTGGGGTGCCTTTATGGTTTACTCATAAATGGTTTAATCATAAAGGCTTAATCGGTTTCACTGATTTTTCTGATTTTCAGCAACTAAGTAAGATAGAAAGATGTGGGTCTATGCAGTAGCTGCCTTGCTTCTAATTGGATTTCGAAAATTCTTTTGTTTTATGGAGAAACCATAACTCTAGTCAGTATCTGTTTGGGACGGAATTTGGTAGGGGATGGTCACATGATTAGGCTTAGTAATTTTTGTAACTTCCCGCTACATCCTCGCATTAATGTCATGCGACAATACTTTTTGCGCCGAAAGTTAAGGGTGACACGGTTGAGTGTGCCTTCTTTGTGACAGGCTCAAGACTATAAATTTAATCTGCTAAGTGTTAGAATGGATAGGAATTGCTTGTATGTGGTCATTAAATTTTGTTAGACCTACTGTATTGTCCGTGAGTTAGTATTTCTGTGGCTTGTCGATATCATTTCAGTCATGGTTTGTATTTTTGTGTGAAAACATTCATGCTTCAGTTGTGGTATTGTTTCAATAATAAAGTGAAAGTGTGAAAATTTGGAATTTTGGGAATTCATTTGTAATATATAAGTCTAGGCAAGAAAAGTATCCGAAATTTAAAGCCGCCATGTTACAAATCTTTTGAAGTAGAAGAATGTGTTTGTGTGTGAGTGGTTGTGAGTGAATGTCCTTTGTTAAAGTTTACTCAGTCATGGTTTGTATTTTTGTATGAATATATTTTCTTCGCTTATTCTGTTTGATCTCTGGTATTGGTTGAATATTGGTAATGTTACAAGGCCTATTTTTGGACATTTGCCTATGACCCAATCAGTGGGATGTGCTTAGGTATGCGGTCTTGTATTTGTTGACGATAAATTGTCAGTTTATTTCTGAGAGTAAGGTTTGTTTGACCTATGTAATCCTCGTTACATTTAATAACATATATTAAAATTTTTGACGAGCAAGTAAAATGATTTTTCGTGGTAAAAGTTGGTCCTGATTTAAATTTAAATGCTGTGTATCAATGAAGCTGATGCAAGCCCCACAGTTAGAGAGGCCACACATTTTGACACCTGGTGCATAGTTTGAGGAGGGTTATTAAGTACTGGTGAGTAGTTTTTTGGGGATTTTGATTACCTTTTTCTTCTGAATATTTTGTGTATTTCGAGTTCTTATTTCATTCTTGGATATTGACTCAGTAGTGGAATGATCTGGTGGTAACGGTGTAAACCACTACACTTTATTGGGTTGTATGTTGCAATAAAGTGTAGAGTTTTGGGAGTACCTGAATTGTTTATTGTTTTACGCAATTCGCGAATATCTATTACTTTGGCACATTCTATTCCGTTCTCTATTAACATTGATGGATATTGTCAGGCAAATAGCATTTGTTTTCATTCAGGGAGTCTTTTATTACGAGATCCATAGTTTGAAACAATTGTGAAAATTCTCCTTACTAGATTAAATGAAATATTAGTCTTCGTCTGTTTGGGATAGCATGAAGACAACAGCAAATATGGTTTAGAATCTGTTGGTTTATAATGAATATACGTTTGAATATTTGTGTTTGGCTGATGATTAGAATTTTATTCCATGGTATATTTAATACTATTGTTCATGCTGTTAAGTAAGTGATTGAATATGTTCAGTTTTGTCATCGTCATTGATTATTGGTAACCGTTTACCATTCCATAATAGGCCGTATCTTATAGTAAATACATTATAGCACTTTTGTAGTGTTCAAGGTCCTTAATAATAATTACAATTCTTCCTTTTTCTCATTCCTTTTTTATAATGCCGTAATTGCTTTTTGAGTTTATGTATAATTTCCCATTCTTTGCATCTAGTATTGGGTTTGATTTGAAGGTGTAGAGGTTCATTGTATATGAAGGTGGATATAAAATCACAAAATTCATCTAACGCTTTAGGCATTAGATGTAGGCGTGTAATTACTTTTGTTTCTTACAATTGGTTTCTCACTGTTTTCATTATCAAATGATTTCTCTGTTATGCTACAGAACTGTTAAATATAGTGCCGTATTTCATTTGAGATAGCGCATTGAGTTGTTACAGTAAATTTTAGGCCTTTTGTGAGACTATTAATTTCTTGTACTGAAAGAGTTTTGTTTGGATAAATAAATTATCTTTGGTTTCTCATATTCGGTTTGTACCATTTAATGTTGTAAATTCTGTCAAATGGGCCTAAAAAAACGATCTTTCCAATTTTATCCCTTTAATCAATGATGTAACCATGATCTACTGGTGATCTGATGCGCTAGCGTTCTGTACCTGCATTGATTTGTGAATATAAAATTGTATTGAATAATGCGTAGCATGTATATTACTACACGGAGAAGACTGTGATACCGATATAATCTTAGCGGTGTTAAGTGGTTAAATAGCTATGGCCTACTCTCATACTTCCTGCCTATTTATGATTCATGTACTCATCATGAAATAATTTCATTTATTGGATCTCCTGGTTCTCATGGAACTCTTCAGAATACGCCTCTGTGTTAGACTACAATGTGGTCTGTTAACCGAGCCCGCTTGAGGAGCTGTAACTTTTGCCACATATATGACGTATTTATATCATGCACCCCTGGTCGAGTGAGCATTTTCCTGCGTCTTTACATTTATAACTGGGAGTAGATACTTGGTGGTGTCTGCGTGGAATTATGCTCTTCATATTGGGGCAGTCGGTATATGATAATTTAATTGAGCGTCTGTTGAAAATTTTCGGCTCAATTGATTTACAGCAAACTGTTTATCTAAGAAAGATGGGTATCTTTTATTTATGTTAGTTTTATCTTTTATAGAAAAGAATGGGCGAACGAACGTAATTATTCTCCAAGGTCTATTTGTAGGTCAATTACTATTATTCGTATCATTAGTAGAAGGGTTGTAAAATAATTAATCTTTAAAGCCACTGTTGGCTGGGACTTTGTTGTAGTAAAAGGCTACCTTATCAAAATACCTTTAGAAGAAGAAAGGTTAGATATTCTGTTGCGAATGTTAACTATGAGGTTTTTCAACACTATTGTTGAAGGAGGTGACAATGCTGTTTGTGTATGTAGGAACATTTCTCGTTGGGCTCATGTTACAGTTAATGAGAGGGAGAATTTATACCTACAGAAACATAAAAATATCTACTTTTGATAGATTAGTGGCGATTGTGATTTTAAGACCTAGTTGACTAGTTTAGTGGTGGTGAATTGTTTCCTAAATTTGCTATCAAGAATGTGACCATCACAGTCATTGGAAAATTCGTAATCCATCGTCTCGTTATATACCAACGTCGTGGGAGGAGAACTTGGCTCTCAATATAAACAGACTTATAAAATCGCAGATATCAGCACTGTCATATGATCCTAGCAATACATCGAACAATTCATCAGTATCGCATTATTTTACCCATGTTGAACCCATACTAAACAGGACTGTTTTTCTCGCATATATGTATATCTATCTATCTATCTATCTATCTATCTATCTATCTATCTATCTATCTATCTATCTATCTATCTATCTATCTATCATCATGGACGGACGGTAGACACATCGGCTCCCATGTAAGTTGCATTTTTCACCTCTTAAAAGACCTATTTTGTTTTAAAATTTTGTATAAGTTGTGTATAACACAAAATACTTCGTGAACATATATTTTTCAAATCGGAAATAGCTCTATTTAGAGCCTTATTTCCAAAAATTCAAACATATCTTCCTCGTTCCTAGCCATATTCTTTAAAACGAATATGGCTAAGGTTTTCAACGAGGCCGACTTCCCGCTCCTAATGCCAGAGGCGAAAACACTTAATGCCGTTCCGCATGAACGCAGACAAGTGATGAAGAAGAGCAATGATTCTGAGTCAACTGCTGCTGCCTCAACCACCACCACTACCACCATCACGTGTACAAACTCTGCTGCTACAGCAGTCTTGCCTGCCACCGTCACCAGTGACAACAACAACAACAACGACAAAGACAACAACAACAACAGCAACAACAACGACAACGACACACATGTCCTTGCTAACACGACCACTGTCCTCACCACTGCTACTACCAGTGACAATAACAACAGCAACAACAACAGGACACCGACCTTCAACACCAACACCACCACTACTTCGACAAACTCTGCCGCCACTACCACCACCTTTGAACCTGGCAGTACCAACACCACTGTCAATACCACCATCAACAACTACAAGACGAACAAGATAAACAACACCACAAACGCCACAAACAACATATCTGCCAGCATCACAAAAACAAATTTTGCCGATGCAACGAAAGAAAAAAGAACAATATTAACATTCACCCAAAAACAAATCAATGACACAAAATCCCTTCTCACGAAAGAAGGTGACACTGTACAAATACACATACCAAAAGCAATTATTGAAAATACAAACAAGAAGCACATATCATACAGACTTATCAACAAGAAAACGAAGCGACCGGAGAGTTTCTCCACCCAAAAAATTGAGATTTGTCTCAAACCGATATGGCCCTTTCAAAGTCATGTTACTTGGGGACGAAAATTTGCCACGGTTCTAGTACGCTTTAAGAGCGAACAGTTAGCGAAGGAATTTTCAACACTCTCTCTCCACACAGATGACTTGGTGATGATACCGAGTTATCTTGGACAGAGAGTGACGAAGGTGACAGTAAAGAATGTCCCTTCACAAGTGGAAACACAGTGGATAGTAGGTTCTATATGCCTCGAAATGGAGGAGGCAAATATATTAGAAATTGCTACTGCAGAGGAGAAAAACTGGGAAGGGGGAAAAAAAGTCGAAGTCCTCCTCCATATCACTGAAGAGGAGTGCCAAAAGATCCCCACACACATCCAACTGGCAAAGGACCACAAGTTATATGTAGTGGTGGAAGGAAGGCGGCCACGTTGTTATGTATGCGGCAGCGAGGCACACCTCAAGGACAGTTGCCCAACCGCCGCCAACCAAAAAAAGCAACAAGGGCAACCACCAAAACCCGGAAAAAAAACCCTACTACCAACACCACCATCAACAATCAAAACAAGAGAAACACAAGCAACACTGGCAACTGAGAAGACAACAGCATCTGCAAAAACAACAAGTGAGGAAGCAGGGGAAAAGAAAGAAAATTCCAAGACTGTTTCCCCCTCCCCCACATCACACACACCTCACACAAATAACAAGCCATCAGCACCAACAAAAACAGCAACACAACCACTCACACAAGCACACACAGACGCTCACAATTTGCCCCTACCCCCTTCCGATTCCTCAGAACCTTCGTCGGAAGATGAAAGTAATGAGGAATGGCAAATAGCCCAGAAAGGAAGGAGGAAGAGGAGCAAGAAAAGAAAAGCAAACACAAACAAAGCAGGGAGATACACAACTCCCGAAAACACTCCAGACACCAACACAAGCACACACAACTACAACACAAGCAACAAAACCCCAAAAGCAAGTACACACACAATGCTCACTGCCATCAACACAAAAAACTCAGAGTTGATGGAATACATCAACACAAAAACAAACATAACAAACGAAGACATAAAAACCAGCAACCACCCATACACAACACCGCCAGAACACATCAAAATACTACACATAACACCAACCCTGCACCACACACTAAAATCTATTTTTCCAAAGGCAGTTGGCAAATGCCAAAAATACCTGGCGAAAAAACTATATAGTGATCTCCTCGAAGAAAACCCGAAGGAGGAGACACAAAAACTCTCAAACGGTAAGTGACTCTCTTTATAAAACTTTAACACTCAAATCAAAATGATGCTCAAGATTGGTTGTGTAAATGCGCGTGGCTTGGGGTCCCCTTGGAAACAAGGGTACCTCCTAAATGACATAAAGTCACATAAACTAGAAATCATAGCCATAAGCGAGACCAGACTCCATGATCCGCGGGCCCTATCGTCCATGTTTGGCAGACAGTTTAACATTTATTTTTCTCCCTGTCTGCCGAGAATGGGCGGTAGTGGCACGGCGGTACTCTTTCGCAAGAGTCTGGATCTCGAAGTAAAGACAGTATTCATAGACCCGGAGGGTAGATTGGTTGTTCTGGATGTCGATGGCAGCGATGGGTGTGCTTTTCGACTCATATCAGTATACGCACCACCTTTAACAGGTAGGCCGGATTTCTTTCGACGTCTAGAAGTATTCCTAGGAACGTCTCGTCCTTTACTTTTAGTGGGGGATTGGAATGCTACCTTGGACACGCATCTAGACTATGTGGGCAGAGATAGGAATAGACGGGGATGCAAGTGCCTCAAAGACCTGCTCAGACGCTTTCAACTGTCTGACAGGTACCGACTCGATTACCCGAATGCGCCAATGTGGACATGGACAAACCGCATCGGGTCGTCGAGATCGTATCTAGATAGAATACTGTGTAGGAGAGTAGATAGAGATAGCATAGGGTGTCCACAATTTCACATAGTCAGCTACACGGATCACAAACTTGTGACGTGTACGCTAGACTTAGATAAGACACATAGGCAGGGCTCCGGTTACTGGAAACTAAACGCGTCTTTCCCGTCGAGACCAGTTTTCAGAGACCGGATTAGCACGTTAGTAAAGAGGGCTTTGACAGGAGCCATCATCAATAACAAATGGTGGTTTGCCCTCAAGAGAGCAATAAAAGCAGAAGCGGTTAGGTATAGCAAAGCACTAGCCATAGACAGAAACAGAGTAGAGGGTGAACTAGTTAAGAAGCTAGAAGAGGCAATTAGAAGTGGCATCGCATCCGACGTTTTGGCGGCGAGGTTGGCCCTTGACCAACACTTCAACGCCAAACACGAAGGGTGCGTTGTCAGGGCTAGGATGCGTGCTCTAAGAAACGAAGGTGTTGGAGCCGCACGAGAGGCCCGGGTGGCGGAGGCGCAACAGGGCAACAAAGCCACCATTCGGTCTCTGGTGGACGAACAGGGGCGCGAACTGCTCGAGCCAAGCAAAATGTGTGAGGCCTTTCAGCGGCACTTTGCTCGACTGTTTGGGACGAATGGCGAGCGAGAACGCAGGGTGGACTTCAGTGCCTACCTGCACAGCCTGCCACGACTCTCGGCAAGAGAGGCGGAGTGCTGCGAAGGTGCCATCACGGCGGCGGAAGTGAGGGACGCGATGGCGGGATGCTCGAGGGACAAATCTCCGGGTTTGGATGGTCTGCCCTACGAGCTTTACAACTGTAAGCCAGACTTGTTTGGAGACGTCTTGGCGGCCGTGTACTGCAACTGGCAGCAAAACGGGAGCATTCCCGGTTTTGTGAGTCGAGGAGCCGTAACGCTGCTGAAGAAAGATCCAAACAAGGGGGACGTCATAGATAACTTTAGGCCCATCACTCTGCTCAATGCAGACTTGAAAATTTTGGCCAAGGTGTTAGCCAAGCGGTTGGCGCTTGTCATCGAGAAACTGATCGGCAAGGCGCAAACGTGCGCGGTGCCGGGCAGGAGCATCCATGACAACCTCCATCTGATGCGCTACATCATAGAGAGGGTAGTTAAGGAACCTGGCATGGGTGGGGCCCTGATCAATTTAGATCAATCGAAAGCTTTCGATAGGGTAGACCATCAATACTTGGAGGCTGTCCTCATAGCAGCCGGCTTCGGTCCCATTTTCCGCGGCTGGATTGCTGCCTTGTACAGAGGCATCCGTTCGGTAGTTCGCGTCAATGGGCATCTATCAAGACCCTTCGACATTGCACGTTCGGTCCGTCAGGGATGCCCCCTCTCGTCGCTTCTGTACGTGTTGACTCTCGAGCCACTACTGCGGAAGCTGGCGACGCTGAGGGGCATCCCGCGAGAGTTGGGATGCGGGACGAGCGTGTCGTCATACGCGGACGACGTCACCGTCATAGTGTCTAGCCAAAAGCACATCGAGCTTGTCGGCGAGACACTGAGAGAATACGAAGCGGTAACGGGAGCGAAAATCAACCGGGATAAGTCAGTGGGCTTGCGGCTCGGCACCTGGAGAAGCAACCCCATGCCGTCAAGTAGCGCCTCCGTCGTGGGACGTTGGACTGACGGTCCGGTTGAGATGCTCGGGGTCTGGTTTGGTCCAGACCTCCAAACGGAGAAGAACTGGGACGAGATAACGAGAAGGGTGGCCACTCTAGCCCGGCAATGGGCCGAGAGGAAGCTTTCCCTGAAAGGTCGGGCGGAGGTGGCGAACACGTACATCGCGTCCGTCATCTACTACCGCCTGACCGTCGTTCCTTGTCCCGACCCTACCATCACCAAACTGGAGCGCATCATCTTCCGCTTCTTGTGGAAAGGAAGCGTTCCGATGGTTAGGCGATCCGTTTGCTGCCAACACCCGTTAAAAGGAGGACTGGGCATGCCGTGGTTGATGATGCGCAGACACGCGCTGAGACTGCGACATCTCCGGCTCTACGTAGACAGCGGTGAACAGGTGTGGTCGCCGTTTGTGCGGCGCGCTTTCCCGCAGCTCGTCTCCATGACCGAACTGCAGTCATGGATCAAGAAGAGGCCGAGGAAGGGCGAATGGCACCGCGAGTGTCGCGCTGCTCTTCGGCAACTCCAACAACCCGGGTCAACCTTGAGCGACTGCATCACAACTAACGCATTCTATAGTGGATTAGTGGAGGGAAGGTACGACGACGATCTCGGGGCGAACCTGGGCGTCGACGAGGAATACCTGACCCGCCTGTTTAAGACGACCTTCGGGCCGGGACCTATGGACAACTTCCAGAGATCCCTGGCCTGGCAGTGCTATCGAGAAGCACTACCCGTTCGGGATAAGCTCTACAGGCATGGCTCGAGAAACACGGGGCCGACCTGTCCGAGATGCCGGCAGAGCGACGAAACCGTTCTGCACGCACTCGTACAGTGTCCCACCATTTCCGAGCTGTGGGCTTACGTCGAACAACTGCTATCGCGTGTGGGACGAGTCGGTCTATCAGCCGAGTCTATCGTGAATATTGTCGCGCCTCCTTCCTTTAAACGGGAAGGAAGAGCTATTTTCATCGTCCTTGTGGCTATGGCGAAAGAATGTGTATGGTGGACGCGTCTGAAAGGTCTAGAGACAAAGACTTTCCTCTCTGGGCAATCTCTCATCAACTTCTTCAAGTATCACCTGAAGAGGAAGTTGAGAGTAGAAAGGGAAGTCTTGTCTAGTGAATGCTTCAAAAAAAGATGGGTGAATGTAGGAAGGATGGCACGTGTGAACGACGGAGCCATCTTGAGCATAACCCTATGAACAAGAAAAAAAAATAAAACAAAAAGGCAAAAGAGAGTCACTTACTGTTATAGTTTCTTCAATGAGAATATTGACCAAGGTCACCGTGGTCTTTTCCGTAGGCTTTTCCTTCCACGGCTAAACCTAAACTGTCCTCCCCTCTTTTTACACAAGAACATTACTGTGTGATACACGATCCCTATTGATCGGCCTTTCCTTTTCTTTTTTTTTTTCGATCCCTTTTGATCGAACTGCCCCTTTTTCCCTTCCTACGATCCCTTTTGATCGACACCACCAATTTTTTTTTTTTTTTTTTTTTTCCTTCCTTCCCCCTCCCAAAAAGAAAAGCTCTACATTGTATTTGTCCCATCTTCGTTGAGCCCTATGTGGCTAATAAAATAAATGTATCTATCTTTCTATCTATCTATCTATCTATCTATCTCTCTCTCTATATATATATATATACATACATCGAGGAAGTTCGACTAAACGGCGGTACTTATGCGTATAATATATATAGGTAAATAGAAATATACATACACACACACATGCACAGACGGACTCACGCACACGCTTACACACACGCTCACACGCACATTCACACACACATACACACACACGTGCACACACATGTGTATAGGTTAATAAGCTATCGAAAGTGTAAAGGGAAAAGGAAGATACGAGGGGTTTACCCAAAAGAAACCGGAATTTTGCAATATTATTTTATTCACTTAGTTTTACATGTTTACACTTTTATCGCCTTCAATGTATTCTCCCTTTGAAGCAATGCGTCGGTTCGAAGCAGTGCTGGAACCCTTGCGAAGTGATGCCTTTTAACGCCTCTGTCGTTTTTTTTTTTTTTACATTGGCAATTTCCGTAGCAACAGATTTCGTCACCATTAGTAACCCTCGAAAAAAGGTCCGGGTCAAATTCTAACTGTTCTTTCAGTTCACGACACGCATTCATGGGAGAAACACTGCAAAACAGAAGTCCACCATGTGGCAGTAAAACTAAACAGGACGACGCTGGTCGACAGACTGATGCCTGAGGGTTGCATCAAGTTGCTTATGGCGGCGGAAGTACGAACTACAACGCGTTTGTTCCACAACGAACGTTTCCTGTTACTTTTGGGTACCCCCTCGTAGAAACAAAGGAGTAATATAGAGGAGTGTGTGAGAATGTGCGGGGAGTGGTTGAAGTAGACAGGAAGAAAAGGAAGCTTCTGAAGGTGTCTGAGAACATTACACATTCGCACACATTCACAAATATACATGCATACACACTCGCACGCACGCACGCACGCACACACACACACACACACACACACACACACACACACACATGATTAATATGTATAGTGGGTGGAAGAGAACGGAATTTAGGCGAAAAGAGATGAGAGAGAAAAAGAGAGGGTTAGAGAGAGAGAGGGGGTAAGAGAGGGAGAGGGAGAGAGAGAGGGAGAGAGAGAGGGAGAGAGAGAGAGAGAGACAGAGAGAGAGAGAGAGAGAGTGAGGGGATGAATTGGCAGAGAAGCGTTTTGAAATCAATATAACGGATGCGAGGGAAAGTGTGTTGTTCAAATGTAGCAATTAAATAGATGTTACTCGATGCCCTGTAACCATATGGAGGAGGCAATTAATTGAATTTCAGCTGATTTATTCAAAGCCCTAGCACATTTGTCTCGTTTATAATCTAAAGGAAATTATCTCTTACACTGATAAACTTAAGTATCGGTCAATTGAATTCTCTGATATTAAATAGTAGCCTCTATTATTTCTCAATAATCGTCGCAGCATTCATTAGTACTTAATATTCGTCGCCACCGTTTAGCATTATGTTGATATTAAATACACTTTAATACTTAGGCAACCGGGGTTGTGGAAAGATAAATGGTGGCAGCATCTCACGACATCTTCAATTAAATGATTCGAAGGGAACAAAATTTCGCTCTCTTTCCTGTGTTCAAATCTACATTTGATTCCACTTTAGATTGGATCTCAATGCTACAAAAATACGGGTGAACCCAGAATAGATTTAGATGAGAATAAGGAAATTAATATTGGTTTCAAATTTTGGCTCAAGGAAACCAAATTTGGAGGTGGGGATAAGTGAATTACATTTATCCCAATGTTCAACTGATACTTATTTCAGCGACCCCGAAATGATAAAAGGTAGAATTTGAACACAGAACGTGGAGACGGAAGAAATTCCGCTAAACGTTTTGCCCGGCGTGCTAACGATTCTGCTAGTTCGTCCCCATAAAAAGAAGATTAATATTGCCAAAAGTTATAGTTGTTTAACCCCAAGTTATTTCTTATTTTACAAACATACGGACAAAATTGCTTCAACCGTTAACATCTCGTCTTTTATTCCGACATAGTGCTCTGAGATGTTCAATACATCCTTTTGGTTTTGAGGAGAGAAGGAAATGTTTTTAGAAACACATATGTATTAATTTCTGATAAGTACTAAAATATCTGGCTGCTACTTTCCAGAGTGACCAAGTAAAGCAAGGAGCGATAACATTTTGGTTCCAGGAACGGATTACAGATTTCATGTGTATTTGTTGCATTATACATGCTTGTGGAACCTCACTTGTTCATATGTACTTGTCGGCTAGTAGAATCACAAAATGTTCTTATGTACTTGTGGGATTATAGAAGTGGATATGTATTTGAGGGAAAAACTCAAAGCACATAGGTATTCGGGTAACAACAAAAATGTTCTTATGGGGTAATAGTAAATGTACCTGTACATATGCCTGTCGCCTGAAACAAAGTAAGTACTTATTGGACAACGCTTTTAAGGAGAAAAATTAATGAATTTTTTAAACACTTTTGTTGGATTCAGTTATTTCACTCAGGTCATATGGAAGTGGTGTCCAGTAAATTGATTGAAGCGACTGCTTCTATGGTACTCGTTACTCGATTGAATATTTTTTTTTATCGAAATAGTGTGATAACCTCTTGAGATATTTCTCTTCAGAGACATAGATACATGAATAAATACTTACACTCACATTAGCTCCCATCCACCCTACATATATAAATACACACACATACATATGCATAAACACACATATATCTGTAATTATTTAGTTTTGTTTGTGTATTACTGTCTGTAAGAAACCGTCGTGTGTGTGCATGTTTGTGTTTGTGTGTGTGTGTATGTGTGTACGTGTGTGTGTGTGTGTATGTGTCGTGAGTTTAAACTGAATATAAGAAGATCAGTATTTGTCAGTAGTTATAATTCTTTGACTTCAGGTCATTTCCTATTTAGCAAATTTACGGACACGTATTTCGCTCCTGAAGATCTCGTTTACTATTCCGGCATGGTGTATTTATATATCATTCAATATGTGACTGTCATGCGCGTATGTATGAAATAGTCATAAACAATAAAATAATACTGTTGTGAGAGATCAAACAAAACGAACAAAGCAGCATAGACATACCTTGGTTACCGTTGTTAGGTATTTAATATCTAGGCGTAACTCCCCACCAACACAAAAAACCCCGATGATGTAATCTTTGCAGCAGGAAAAATAATGACAGGTAAATGCTGCGACTAGGAAAGGAAATGAATAAAACGTGGATCTACTAAAGATGAAGCTTAAGACAAAATACATTTTCGATAAAACTCAAAATAGAGAATATATATTAGCGACAAAAGCAGTATTAATGCTGGTTTCTTCGTTGGAATTGACTTGGAATTATTTCCCCGTTATCTAAATACGAAAAAGTACATTTTACACCAAAATCCAATATGAGTGGTCCTCTCATGGTAACTAACACAGTATAGACTGTTCTAACAGAAAATCTATGTTTCAGTGGGGCTAAAATGGAGTAAATTACTTTTTGGCATTTGGCTTGCATGATTCTTGATAGTGTTGAACAATATTTTGCCTTACCCCGGGAGGGTTGTTACGCCTATAACAAATATACGTAGTGGATCTATTTCAATTCTTTTATTATCTATTCGTCGAGGCAAAACTTAAATGGTCCTGGAATAGAGAGGACATGTCACTGATGATGTCGATGTGGTGGCGAAACAACTTAGACAAATGTAACTAATTTACTGATGAACACAATGATTAATCAAACAATTCATTAGCTAATATGTAAAAGTGTTAATCGACTGGCAAATAAATAAAGAAGGAAAAAGAGCCAGTGCTTGTGTTTATCATTGCCGTAATTACCATCTTGAGATTAAACAACATAAAATATGGTATTACGATGAAAATAACACGGAACAAAATCACATAAAACAATACTGCATGAAATATGAAGTGAAATGCAAGAATTTGATCTTTGTTTGGACGATTGGCTGAAGAAAATTGCGGAGAGTAGAAAAATATGTTTTTTAGTATGACGGGTTTGATGTAAAAGCGCAATATGTTGGTACAGCGGAAGTAGGAATAGAAAAACTGGCAACGCATAGAGGCAGAATAGATCAGCAAAGCGTAATGGAAGAGAAGAGGGGAAAAGAGAGGGGATACAGAACTAAAGGATGATAAAGGTGGAGGAAGAAATGAGAGAGATACAGGGAATAAATTGACACAGCAATTTGTGAACACACTCCAGCTCCGTTGTGAATGCCCCTGGAAATAAAGAAAGCTATACGTATGTATGTATGTGTGTATGTATGTATGTATGTATGTATGTATGTATGTATGCTTATGTGTGTGTGCATGTATGTATGGATGATTGATGGATGTATGTATGTATGCACGTAGTTATTTAGGTATGTGTGTGTATGTATGTATATATGTATGTGTGTGGTTTGTGAGTGTCTGGATGTATGTAACAATGAATGTATATGTATATATATATATATATATATATATATATATATATATAAGGTTAAGAAGGGTATTGGAATCAACCAAACCCAAAGATACAGGTAATACCGAGTAAGTGCTGTATACCACCTAGTTTTGCCCCATTCGTTGTATAAACAAGAGTGGGGATTATAACATAGGTCGTGTATTAGCGTGTGTATGTATAAAGAGAGAAAAGAGAACAATGGCAAAGTTAGCAGTATATTTTATGGGTAAAGTCTTACAGCTGTTTCAGGGAAAATCCAATGTATCCCTTCATCAGAGACAGAAATAGTAGAGGAATGGATTATTACATCTATAAGAGGAGAGTTGCAGTAGGAAGTGAGAGTGATGCGCTGAAAAAAGAAAGAAGAAACAGTACTTGGAGTGTAGCTTCATTCCAGTAGTAAACATCCATGTAAATAATCCTTGTGGGTATTTTCCGGAGATAATTGTAGTAGCAAAGGTGGATATATGTCATATCGTGTCCGGAGCATACTGTGCGTTGTTTACTCAAAGGATAGCCCAAATCAAGTGAGATATGTGTGTAGGGTAAAGAGGTCAAGTCTTAAGACAGGAAGGAAAGGGGAGAAAGACGTAATAGAAGTGAGGAATAGTAGTGAGCAGTTGTATGGTCAGTTAGACTGACAGGATAGAGAGAAAAATATAGGGAGTAAAAGGACACGATATGACATATATCCACCTTTGCTACTACAATTATCTCAGTGGACAGTGAGACACCCGGCTACACGGGCAGCGGCAAGAAAAGAGAGCTGATGGTGTTCAATATCGATGGTACCGATTAATTTTTAAGGAATCCTCGTACATTTACTTTGGTTCTCCTCAACAACGAAAATTCGCCATACAGGGCGGTAACCATACATATATGTATATTATTTACTCATTATTGGGCATTACGAGCGATTAATGGGCCAAATGCCTCGTGCAAACGCGGGAATTTATAGGTGGTTGTTAGATATGCTAAATATAGAAGCCGAATCTCACATATCATATTCCATGTCTTCTAAATGAGAAGCAATACACCGGATAAAATTGTTCGAGATACCTCCAAAAGCACCAGATGGCTATGTTTGGACTACCTGTGTTCAAATATCATCTTACAACCAACTAATTGTTTTCATCTTTTAACTCAGAAATTGGGAAACAAAGATATATTATCTCCATGAGTTCCTATATATATACACACCCACACAAGCCGACGCATATGACATTTTGATTCATCTCCACATTAAGTAAATGTTCGTAGGCGTAGGACACATCAGCTATTTCAGATTTTCAAACATTAATGTCTAATGAAGTGGACGTATCCAACAACTACGAATCTACAACAAACGAGGAGCTCTCTAAAATTATTATTACATATACATGAATGCAACCAAACGTTTTAAAAGTTAATTTTGATTGTTTGTTTTTTGAGTTGTGTCTTTCGTTCTTTGTTTGTTTCTTTGTTTGTTTGTTTCTATCTATCTACCTCTCTAACTATTTATCCATCTGGATGTCTGCCTATCTATCTATCTATCTATCTATCTATCTATCTATCTATCTATCTATCTATCTATCTATCTATCTATCTATCTATCTACCTCTGTCTTTTCCGTAGGATTTTCCTTCCACGGCTAAACCTAAACTGTCCTCCCCTCTTTTTACACGAGAACATTACTGTGTGATACACGATCCCTATTGATCGGCCTTTCCTTTTCTTTTTTTTTCGATCCCTTTTGATCGAACTGCCCCTTTTTCCCTTCCTACGATCCCTTTTGATCGACACCACCAATTTTTTTTTTCCTTCCTTCCCCCTCCCAAAAAGAAAAGCTCTACATTGTATTTGTCCCATCTTCGTTGAGCCCTGTGTGGCTAATAAAAGAAATGTATCTATCTACCTCTCTAACTATTTATCCATCTGGATGTCTGCCTATCTATCTATCTATCTATCTATCTATCTATCTATCTATCTATCTATCTATCTATCTATTCCGTCATCTACTACCGCCTGACCGTCGTTCCTTGTCCCGACCCTACCATCACCAAACTGGAGCGCATCCTCTTCCGCTTCTTGTGGAAAGGAAGCGTTCCGATGGTTAGGCGATCCGTTTGCTGCCAACACCCGTTAAAAGGAGGACTGGGCATGCCGTGGTTGATGATGCGCAGACACGCGCTGAGACTGCGACATCTCCGGCTCTACGTAGACAGCGGTGAACAGGTGTGGTCGCCGTTTGTGCGGCGCGCTTTCCCGCAGCTCGTCTCCATGACCGAACTGCAGTCATGGATCAAGAAGAGGCCGAGGAAGGGCGAATGGCACCGCGAGTGTCGCGCTGCTCTTCGGCAACTCCAACAACCCGGGTCAACCTTGAGCGACTGCATCACAACTAACGCATTCTATAGTGGATTAGTGGAGGGAAGGTACGACGACGATCTCGGGGCGAACCTGGGCGTCGACGAGGAATACCTGACCCGCCTGTTTAAGACGACCTTCGGGCCGGGACCTATGGACAACTTCCAGAGATCCCTGGCCTGGCAGTGCTATCGAGAAGCACTACCCGTTCGGGATAAGCTCTACAGGCATGGCTCGAGAAACACGGGGCCGACCTGTCCGAGATGCCGGCAGAGCGACGAAACCGTTCTGCACGCACTCGTACAGTGTCCCACCATTTCCGAGCTGTGGGCTTACGTCGAACAACTGCTATCGCGTGTGGGACGAGTCGGTCTATCAGCCGAGTCTATCGTGAATATTGTCGCGCCTCCTTCCTTTAAACGGGAAGGAAGAGCTATTTTCATCGTACTTGTGGCTATGGCGAAAGAATGTGTATGGTGGACGCGTCTGAAAGGTCTAGAGACAAAGACTTTCCTCTCTGGGCAATCTCTCATCAACTTCTTCAAGTATCACCTGAAGAGGAAGTTGAGAGTAGAAAGGGAAGTCTTGTCTAGTGAATGCTTCAAAAAAAGATGGGTGAATGTAGCAAGGATGGCACGTGTGAACGACGGAGCCATCTTGAGCATAACCCTATGAACAAGAAAAAAAAATAAAACAAAAAGGCAAAAGAGAGTCACTTACTGTTATAGTTTCTTCGATGAGAATATTGACCAAGGTTACCGTGGTCTTTTCCGTAGGCTTTTCCTTCCACGGCTAAACCTAAACTGTCCTCCCCTCTTTTTACACGAGAACATTACTGTGTGATACACGATCCCTATTGATCGGCCTTTCCTTTTCTTTTTTTTTCGATCCCTTTTGATCGAACTGCCCCTTTTTCCCTTCCTACGATCCCTTTTGATCGACACCACCAATTTTTTTTTTTTTTTTTTTTTTTTTTTTTCCCCCTCCCAAAAAGAAAAGCTCTACATTGTATTTGTCCCATCTTCGTTGAGCCCTGTGTGGCTAATAAAAGAAATGTATCTATCTATCTATCCATCTATCTATCAACCTACCTAACTACGTATCTAACTATATGTATATAAGTGTGTGTACATGTAGATGAATATATGTATGTATGCTTATATGTATGTATATTTGTACAGATATATTCCTATGAATATGTAGAGATACACATACCCGCATATAATCAAATAATTGTATACACACACACACACACACACACACACACACACACACGCACACACACACACATATATATATATATGCATATAAATATATATATGTATATATATATATATATATATATATATATATATATATATATATATATATATATATATATATATATATATATATATATATATATATATATACAGATACACACACACATATTTTCAGAAATATATGATATCGATTTGCACCTGCTAATGTGTACACATGTATTTATGCATATATATATAGTTTTAGGGAAAATAACCAAGTTTCAAGACCTCATCGATGAAAATCCACTATCACGTATAGAAAAATTAATAATTAAAATCACAATAAATGAGTATAATATAAAGTAAAGTAAATATCATAAGATAAATATAATATATTATATAATATTTATCTTATGATATTTACTTTACTTTATATTATACTCATTTATTGTGCTTTTAATTATTAATTTTTCTATATGTGATAGTGGATTTTCATCGATGAGTTCTTGAAACTTGGTTATTTTCCCTAAAACTATAAATTTTATATATATTTTATCTATAAAGCTCAATTTAATTTTAATTTTTTATAAATTGATTTTAATTGAGTTTTTACCTGTAATTTTGGATTTTGTCCCTAATATGATTATTATATATATATATATATATATATATATATATATATATATATATATATATATATATATACAAACATATATATATGCATATATATGTACATATATATAGAAATAAATTTGAGTGTATGTATATGTATATTTATGTATGTATATATAAATCCGTGTGTGTTTATATATGTATACATGTATATATATATATATGTAAATATATATATATATATATATATATATATAGAGAGAGAGAGAGATAGATAGATAGATAGATAGATATACGTAAATACATACTAAGACATATATTTACACACACATAGGCGACATATACTAGCAAAAGCCATAGAGATACGAATATTATGTCTATATAAATATATAATGTATATAGTCACATGGATAAAAACAACATAAATTCTCCCAGACATTTATGATTTAGACACACATTTATGTCTCCTTATATTCATATGAATTTACATATACACCGGTAGTTATAAATACACATTTGCGCATATATGTATATATGTATATATATGGACATAACTGTGTAGTAAGACGACACACAAATGCAAATATATCCATATATGTATAGGCATACACGCACTAAATATACAGATAAATAGACACAGAGGAGTAGCTATGAACATCGATATTTTCATATATATTCGAAGCAGCATGTTTTTGAGCATGTATGTATCTGTATATATATATATATATATATATATATATATATATATATATATATATATATATATATATAACGTGAGAGAGTTAGGGTTGGGGGTTCAACCCACTAAGGGATAGTATCTATCCAGTATACTGCTGGGAGGGTACCCAATTATTGCTACACTAGTGCTATACTAGGTGCAATCAATGGGAGCGGGTAAAAGTGGAGGTTTTACCCAAAATTTGTGTAACAATTAGAAAATGGAGGATAGTATGCTGAACCCAACTACTTGCAGACGGTGTATCCTGTTGAATTCATTAATTTAATTCATAGCAAAAGTGACAATAAAAGGAAGAAAAGAAAAAGAAAGAAAGAACCAAAGCACGGGTCTCCATGGCAGACTATGTTATTTTGCCAACATGGTTTACATATAGAAGTACAAAGTACATAAGGAATTAGAGGATGAACAGAAGTTTAATCTTACAGCTGTTTCGGCCTAGTTTTAGCAAGCCCCATTCTATCCGAATATTCCTTTCCGGAGTAATTATCGGATGACATTTTGAAATGGGGTTACATGCCCGAACCTCTAGGCCTCTTCAGAGATTCACAAAGGGTTACATACAAATGTAGAGCAAGAGGTAAAAACAAAGGTGTGGTAGAGACCAGAAGAAAAACAACAGCAAAAATAAGATAGAAAAAAAAAAAATTATAAAAAATATAAATAAAAATAAAAATAAGGGTACAGCAGGAAAAAAAAATAATAAAGAATACATAAATGAAGGAATAGCATGTGGGTATATGTAAACCATGTTGGCAAAATAACATAGTCTGCCATGGACACCTGTGCTTTAGTTCTTTCTTTCTTTTTCTTTTCTTCCTTTTTTTTTGTCACTTTTGCTATGAATTAAATTAATGAATTCAACGGGATACACCGTCTGCAAGTAGCTGGGTTCAGCAAACTATCCTCCATTTTCTAATTGTCACACACACACACACACACACACACATATATACATATATATATATATATATGTGTGTGTGTGTGTGTGTGTGTGTGTGTGTGTATGTGTGTATACATACATATATATATATATTTATATGTATATATACATATATATATATATATATATATATATATATATATATATATATATATATATATATATATATAATATTATTAGGGACAAAATCCAAAATTACAGGTAAAGAACTCAATTAAAATCAATTTATAAAAAATTAAAATTAAATTGAGCCTTATAGATAAAGTATATATAAAATATATATAGTTTAATTATTAATTTTTCTATATGTGATAGTGGATTTTCATCGATGAGTTCTTCAAAATTGGTTATTTTCCCTAAAACTATATATATTTTATATATATATATATATATATATATATATATATATATATATATATATATATATATACATATATATTTATATACATACATATATATAATTGGGTATGTATGTATGTATCTATCTACCTCCCTCTCTCTCTCCGTATACATATATATATATATATATATATATATATATATATATATATATATATATATATATATATATGTATATATATATATACATATATACGAACATATATATAATGGAAGGGTAAAATTAATTAATTAATAATTAATAATTTTACCAAGTAGTTGTACATAAAATTATCCTTTGTAGGTAAACTTATACAAATATTCTATAATTATAAACATAATTATAATCATTTTTGGTGCGTTTTGAAGCAATTAGCTGACCCTGATTATAATTATGTTTATAATTATAGAACATATGCAAACACACACACACACACACACACACACACACACACACACGCATATAACAGGGCTCGGTCTAAGTTACGCAAAAAGAGAAATAACACTGTTATCTCATCGTAACAGGTATATTTACCAAAACTACATCCAAATATATTGAAATATTAAAGAGTAAAACGCCTTTGGCTTCAACCACGGCCTCCAGACGACTTTGGAATCTCCTACAAGTCTGCTGGTTGCTCTCCTTCTCTAATTGGTGAATGCTGCAATAATCATGCCTTCAGTTTATCGTTGGTTTTACAAGGAGTTTTGATAATCACGCTCTCAACAGCGCCCCACACATAGCATTCAAGGGAATTGCATTCTGGGAAGTTAGGTGGCCAGATTTTAGGGGTGATGTGGTCGCAGAAATTCACTGATTGCCATGACTGGGTTTTCCTGCCTGTGTGGCAGATATCTGTTGCTAGATATAGGGTCTTCCAGCAGACACGCTCTTGACCCAGGGCAACACTACCTCCTCCAGGCACTTGGTGTAGACCTCCGTGTTGAGTCTGAGGTCATGTGGGATGGTGAATGGAGGCATAACGTCGACATCACTAGTGATCACACGAAATTCCCTGATGTTCACTGAATGTTTGATTTTTATCACTATCATTAAATGCCCTCAGAATGCACTGTCCGCAGACTGACATTCCCAAATGTTCGTATTGGAGCTTTTGGCTCGAATACCAAGCAGTTCAGCATATCGTTTCCAAACTTCTGGAGAATGAATTACGTCATGGTGCTGTCTTTCCTCAAAGACGGTGCAGAACTGACCATACTATACTGTGTAGTCGAGAAGATAAAAAACAAACAATACGCATGTGCGAAATTAGAAGTATAAAATGGCGACAATTTCACCAACGCACCCTGTATATATATGTATATATATATATATGCAAAGTGGTTTTAGGCGTGGAAGGGGTGTAAAGATAAAATATTTTTCTTAGGTCAGATGTGTGAGGAGTTTTTGGCAAAAGGGAAGGAGTTGTATTGGACCTTTATGGACCTAGGGAAGGCACATGACGGAGTGGATAGGGATGCAATATGGCAATTGTTGATGTTGTATGGAGTAGATGGTAGTTTGTTGAGAGCTGTTCAGAGTTGTTATAGAGAAAGTAGGGCTTGCGTTAGGGTGGGTGGTAAAATGAGTGGTTTGATGTGAAGGTGGGGTTAAAGCAGGGTTGTGTGATGTCTCCATGGCTGTTTAATTTATATATGGATGGTGTGGTGAGGGAAGTATATGCTACAACCCTTGGTAGGGGAGCACAAATGGTGGGAGAAAATGGAGACAAATGGCAAGTGAATCAGTTGTTGTTTGCTGATGATACAGCACTGATGGCGGATTCGGAAGAGCAACTGAGGAGACTGGCGGTACAGTTTGGAAGTGTGTGTGAGAGGCGGAAACTGAAAGCGAATGTAGGTAAGAGTAATGTGATTCAATATTCGTGAGATGGAATGGCTAGTATGATGAGTGTGAATATAAAGGATGAGATGTTAGAGGAGGTGAGTGTTTTTAAGTATCTGTGAGTCACATGTGACAGCGGGTAGGGGGTTGGTTGAGGAGGTGGGATATAGAGTGAGAGAGGGAAGTAAGATGCCTGGAGTTGTGAAAGGTATACTGAGAGATAAAATGTTGAGTATAAAAGCGAAAAGAAGTTTGTATGATGGCGTGATTGTGTGACAATGTTATATGGTGCAGAAACGTGGGGGCTGAGAAAGGCGGAAAGGAGGCGACTAGATGTGTTTGAGATCAGATGTCTGAAGGTTATTGTTGGTATGATACGGATGGACAGGATGAGGGATGAGGAGGTGCTAAGACGAGCAAGAATGAGAGAAGAACTAATAACCAATTTGGATAGAGGAATGTTGAAGTGGTTTGGCCATGTGGAGAGGATGGATGAGGAGCGGATGGATGAGGAGCAGATGGATGAGGAGTGGATGGATGAGGAGCGGATGGATGAGGAGCGGATGGATGAGGAGTGGATGGTGAGGAGGGTGACGAAGGATGAAGGCAGACTTCGGTTAGTGTGGATAGATGGAATGAGGAAAGCTGTGGTGGTTAAAGATGTTGGAGTGAGAGAAGTTAGAGAATTTATAAATGACAGGAAAGCTTGGAGAGTGTTTGGGGATAAGTGAATTTGATGTTGCTCAAAGGGGGTACGGACCAGCATAATGCGGCGGAGGTAAACCAGATTATGCTGTTGGGCCTCGCTTTTGATATTAGGGTTGTGTTCTATGGGTTGACCCGAGCATAGAACGAGGCTCGCTCCTTTGAGCTGGAAAATGAATGGAATGCCTGATGCGTGGCTTGTTGTAGCTACCCTCTCTTAGAAAAATGAGGAATAGGCCAGGGTATATTTATACATATATACACCTCCCCACCATATATATATATATATATATATATATATATATATATATATATATATATATAATACAAAAATGGGACAAGAATGCAAAACATCCAGACAGTTAGGTGATACAAAAAAGGGACAACAAACATCCAGAGAGACGATACAAAGAAAACAAGGACGGGTCATTCGGAGATTTCTTTCCTCAGTCGAGTTCCAGATTATCTTTGCAATTTCGGCTGGTTATACTCGAGATTGCTTCAATCTGGCCACCCCCAAGGAAAAACTAATCTAAGAGCATTAAATTCCTTGGAAGAAAGCAATGAATGTATACGAAAAGAAGGATGGTAAAAAACGGAGAAATGTTACACAAATACAAATGTAAATGACAGGACATAACAACAGGTGTCTTTTGTCTAAGGATGAATTAAATTAAGCTGGTGTGTGTGGAAGTAAAGCCTTACGGCAGGGACATAAGATTTGACAGGCACAGATGTTGCACGGATGGTAGTCGAGCCAAGAAAGAAAGGTCAGGCTTTTGCCGAACACCGGTCACATGGAGAGAGAAGAGAGAGAAGTAGAATTGAGGGATAAAAGATTGAAGGAGGAACGAAAAAAAAAAGGAAAGGGACAGAGTGAAGTGAAAGAGGAGGGAAAGTGAGCATGAAGAGAAGGCCAGGAAATGTGAGAGAGGGGGAACGAAAGAACGAAGGGTGAAATGAACGAAGTAAGTGTAAAAAGGCTGATAGAAAGAAGGAAAGAATGAAAGAATAGAAAGAATAATAGAGTCGTACTTACATATAAGAGACCAAAGTGTACGTACGCCGCTATATTTTTATAAAAAATACCAAAATGGGACAAGAACGCAAAACATCCAGACAGTTAGGTGATATGTGTGTGTGGGGGGCGCATATAGTAAAATGACCACCTACGGTCATCAATGGCTGTGGGATTACACCTAGCAGAAGTCTGGGCAAGGTTGTTTATGGAAGACCAGTTTACCATCTTCCCTTCTCCAAGCCACTGACGTTAACCAAGGAAACTCAAAGGCCGATACAGCTTGACTTCAATGCGTATCAATTGGTTTCCACAGCTGATTGAACTGGAACAACGTGAAATAAAGTGTCTTGCTCAAGAACGCAACATACAGCCCAGTCCCTGAATCGAACTCACTACCTCGTGTTTTAGAGTCCGAGGCTCTAACTACTGAGCCATGCACTTTCACAGAAATACCCACGCACACACACGTACACACATACACACACGAACATGCATGTATACATTTAAAAATTTCTTGTCTACTCTAGGCACAAAACCCGAAATTTTGGGGGATGGAGCCAGTCGATTAGATTGGACCCAGTACGTAACTGGTACTTAATTTATCGACCCCAAAGGATGAATCGCAAAAATGACCTCTGCCGAATTTGAACTCAGAACATAAAGATATAGGAAATATTGCTAATCATTTCACCCAGCATGCTAACGTTTCTACCAGGTCGTCGCCCTAAGAGTAAAAATTATTTAAAAAATAATTTTTACCAGTGGTTATCATGCGTAAAAAAACATCAGTTGACATAATTATATATATCACAATAGCTGGCATATATATATATATGATACATATTCTAGATTTGTCCATTTTGGAAAGAAAAATAAAAGGCCGTTACAGCAATTCTATATGATATAATGAAAGAATTGGTAATTTGTTATATCAAGTGTTCACTCAATCTAAGGTTTCTTTCGATTTCATGAAGGCTTCATATCCCTTATGAGATAAGTACCAATTTTACTCCGTTGTATAAGATCTTATTAATCAAAGCACATTCTTTCTCAATGAGTAAGTGACCAAAACACGTTATTAGATGTGTAGAAACATGCACATATACTCTCAAACACATCCATTCCATGATCAGTCAGTGTGGGGGGAGGAGTAGGCTGTGTGCATGTTTGTTTGAGTGTGTGGATGAGTAGTTTTTTCTGTAGAAATTGTAGGAAACGAATCACGTTAAATAACATATATTCATGAATACATTGGGTTGTCCGGAAAGTTCGTGCCGATTTTTAAAGGAAAGAAAAAGGTCAATAAATACTTGCCATTACATTTTTAATAAACCAAATACGAACTATTTTGTAGCACAATACGTCTCTTTCCTTTAATTTGAAAATACCCTCTTCGCAGAACTGAGGTGGTTTCATGGCAAATAAGTGGAAAGGTAAACAACTATAAATCGGCACGAACTTTCCGGACTACCCAATATTTCAGGAATTCATTTTAAAGTCGAAAGAATTGATATTAATATGCTTCTTTTCTATAAGAATAATAACAACTATTAGACTCATGAATTTTACTCATTAATTACTCGATCTATTACGAATGCAGGTGCCGCACAAACCAACATTCTTTAAAATATTATACTGTATTATAATATATACTATATTAAGCAACATAATTTGAACGCTTCAACTACCGAAATACCCAATAAACAACAGGTTAAAAGTGATCTAAATTTACTGAAAAAAGTGATCTCCAAACTTTAAATACGAATGTGATTAACATAATCACATTGACATCTACTGGGTAGACACCAAAGTAACTTGAGTAGTACCTTGTCGTCGGTTAGTAGGGGTTGCCGTTATGTCAGTCAAAGTAAAGTTTCTTGAACGATTAATTTTCTCTCAATGTACATATATATATATATATATATATATATATATATATATATATAAACCTATAGTAAATGAGTATATGCATATATACGTACAGGTATGTGCATACCGACATCCACCTGTATGTATAGGTGCATATCTGGGAACAGGACATTGCAAACAAAACAGAGACGAGAAAACACACAAGCCACATAGAGAACATTCTACTTCATCAGCTACCCCCGTTTTAACACCGGCGTTTCGAAGAGCTGGGCAGGTCGCATCGTTAAAACGGCTCTTCTCATGGACCGCAAATTAAATTTGTATACACAAATTAAATCTTGCCATGGAGGAATGTAGTGGCGGACAAAAAAACAAGACAGGAAAACAAACAGAAAAGGCTTTACGGCCAGACGAGAAAAATTATGTGTATGAACTACTTGAAAGTAGGGTCGAAGTGGTTCGCGTGTTTGCTCGGCGATAGCCAAGGAAGAAAAGGATAATTGACCGGAAGCATGTGACCATGCCGGTGTAAGGGGAAGAGAGAGAGTGGTAGAGGGAGAAACAAAGGGAGGAAGTAGAAGAATAGGTGAGCCACGAGAGGAAAAGAGAAAGAGAGGAAGTACGAGGGGGAAAAAGAGATACGTAGTAGTAACAGAGGAAGAACGAGAGGAGTAAAGCGAGATACGTAGTAGTAAAGAGGAAGAACGAGGGGAAGAGAGAGAGAGAGTGGTAGAGGGAGAAACAAAGGGAGGAAGTAGAAGAATAGGTGAGCAACGAAAGGAAAAGAGAAAGAGAGGAAGTACGAGGGGGAAAAAGAGATACGTAGTAGTAACAGACGAAGAACGAGAGGGGGAAAAATGATAGAGGAAGAGAAAGAGATAGAGTAGCGTCGGAAAATATGAAGTTACGAAAACTACTTACAATTGGAGACGCTGCGTTCAGTCATGTAAAAACAAATAGTATATATATATATATATATATATATATATATATATATATATATATATATATATATATATATATATATATATATATATATATATGGGAGAATATACGAAAAAAACAACAACAGACGAGGACAGGTGGTGTATACATATATGTGTATATATATATATATATATATATATATATATATATATATATATATATATATATATATATATATATGGATACATACATACATGTATATATATGGAGAGAGAGAGAGAGAAAGAGAGAGTGAAAGAGATAGTGAAAGAGAGAGAGAAATAGAGAGAGAAAAAGAGAGAAAGAGTGAGAGATACTTACACATCACAACCAAACAAATATGTGTACATGTGTATATATATATATATATATATATATATATATATATATATATATATATATATATATATATATATATATATATATATATATATATATATATGGGCATGTGTAGCTTTTTGCCGTTGTGTGTGTAATTGTGTTTGAGTCTATCCTTGTCTATTGAACAGTAAGCCATACTAACAACGAGATGTCAAGGAAGTTGTCATTAATTATCTTTCTAAAGTAGGTTTTTAATATATTTTTTAAACTAAATTAATATTAGCATTTCTGCCGTAAAACAGAGATAATGAATGTTTTGGGTATTTTAGAACTGAAAGATAACAAATGACAAATCAGACGGAAATTTGTTTTTGTTTTTAACCATTCAAATATTTATGTTATTTTTTAAACATACAACACGTAATTGAAGGTATATTATGAATAGCTGCTTTATGCTACAAATGTTGCACATGTCCAGGTCATACTTATATTTGAATATGTGATTCATTAAAAAAACAATCCCTGTCGTTGAAAACAAAATAACTAGACTTAAGTTTGAAGTCGTATGTCTGTGGTATACGATGTATCGAGGAGCAAAGAATACAACAATTTGCCGTTTGCAGATTTAAAGACAAAGATGTTTGTGCTCGTGCTTTGTTATTCTGAACACGAATCGCTTCCATATTCTTCCTCACAATTTTTCCTCTTTATGGCTTCTCGAGGCGTTTTTACTGCTTTAATATACCGCTTGCTGTTTGCAGTACAGATAAGTGCCAGACACTTAAGGAGAATGACACTCTTGTCAACCCTCAAAACACCCATCATTTATTTTAAACTTCATAAGTCTCAGAACAAAACGTATGAAGTCATTCTATGAACTGAGCCTTTATTTCTGATTCGCAAAATGTGCACACACGTGTTGTCTTCTGTTATCTGATCTGAAAAGATAATGTATCTTCATTGGCTTCGAACGTTACCAACAGATCAGGGCAGACTTCCACTCTTTCTCCATCAAATATGTCCAGCATATTCTGTAATGTGCTATGACACCAATATTGTGTAGCAAGTTCTGCTTGCTACCCATCACTTACTTGCTTTGGAGAAGCATTACTATAGAGGAGGAGTTACTATATTAACGTGCAATTTCAACAATTTCTGTTTGTTAAAAATGTTATTCCTACTTTCGTATTACTTTTGATAACGCCGTTGTATATGTATGGATGTATGCATGCTCGCACGCACGCACGCACGCACGCACGCACGCACGCACGCACGCACGCACGCACACATGTATGTATGTATGTATGTTTGTATGTATGTATGTTTGTATGTATGTAGGTATACATGCATGAATGCATGCATCCATGTATGTATGTATGTATGTATATATGTATAAGCGTGAGTGTGTAAATATGTAGCAGTATGTATCAGACATTTGGTCCGTTGAATACAACTTTACTAATCGAAACTATATATTTGTATATATTTGTCATTCAGTATATATAACTGAAATGTAGACTTTCCGATGCAATGTCTCATGATAATGAAAGTTTAATATTAGAATAGCATTATATTCATTCATTTATACATTGTTTTGCCTTTCTTTCATGGAGATACAACCATTCATCCATACATATAAAATCTTCCGCTCTCTCCCTCCCTGTCTCTCCCTCCCTGTCTCTCCCTCCCTGTCTCTCCCTCCCTGTCTCTCCCTCCCTGTCTCTCCCTCCCTGTCTCTCCCTCCCTGTCTCTCCCTCCCTGTCTCTCCCTCCCTGTCTCTCCCTCCCTGTCTCTCCCTCCCTGTCTCTCCCTCCCTGCCTCTCCCTCCCTGTCTCTCCCTCCCTGTCTCTCCCTCCCTGTCTCTCCCTCCCTGCCTCTCCCTGCCTCTCTCTCCCTCCCTGCCTCTCTCTCTCTCTCTCTCTCTCTATCTGTCTGTCTGTCTGTCTGTCTGTCTGTCTGTCTATCTATCTATCTATCTATCTATCTATCTATCTATCTATCTATCTATCTATCTATCTATCTATTTCTCTAGCTAGCTGTCCATGTATTATTTATCTGTCTACAGATACACACACCCGCATTCAACAGATATTGTGCGATAATCTGACATTTACAAAGAATACAATGTTGAAAACAACTCAGGTGAAAATGTATGCAATAATCATGTGCTGTGTATCCAGATATCCTTAACTAATCGAATATAAATGACTTGGTCTACACCAGAGAAATCAGTCCTTGTTTAGCCCCAGGCCAACATTGATCATGCTGATATTTGGCTGCTATTTTTGTCTGTCGCATGAATGTGTTCAAAGATACACGTTGACACGCATGTGTCAATAATTGATTATTCTCTATTTATTAGTAGGAAGAATTAAAATTACCATTTCCATATTTGATAAGAAAACATAACCTTCAATACATCAGCAAAGTGAAAAAATAATGATAGTTACTGAATAGCATCAGAAGCAGGTCTTGCACAGTATGGTTAGGTCTCTTTAAGTTAAAAGAACAAATCACAAAGTGGTCAACTTTATTTTTTCATCAATCATGTATAGGCGGCCAATTGGCTGATTCTCCAAAGCGTTGGATATGCGATAAATATCTTCTAATCATCCCGTTTTTATTTTCCTGCACTTCAAATCCTGCCGCGGTCAATTTTGCTTTTCATTCTTTCGGGATTGAGAGGTTGAGTAACGTTTCGGATGTAAAATCTTCTGGAAGAAATATACTGTGGTCAGGAATGTGGAGGGATGTGCTCTGGCAGATATAAAAGTGTGATAGACATGCTGCACATTGTGAACTCGCCTCTACGGCTTCATCAGAAGTTAAGGGACAAAGCAAATTACTATATAATAACTGTTAAATAACACTGGGCTGGCCATGGTCAACAAACATCTGACAACAGGTGCACAAAGTGAGTAGATTGTTTTGGAAGTCAGTAGATTGTTTTAAAAAAATCAACTGTCAGTTGGGGTTAGAGTGAATTAGAAAGCTATGATAACAATACAGATTTCAAACAAATAAAACATAGAAAACATAAGGACAGCCTTTATCCAAACAGAATTTAAGCAATGGGTAATGTGATTGAATGAAAGACTGGGGTCGATGTATTCTGACATTGGGCTCTTGTAATTTACAATGATTTACAAACATATGAGAGAACAAAGGCGGTCACTATGAACCGTGCAGGTCCATAATTTATTTAGTAAATCATTTTTAGACGAAAATCTTTCAACAATATCTGATTCTTTCTGTTTCTGTCTGTCTGCTTATCTGTCTGCCTCTTTGTGTGCTTGTCTGCCTCTCTCTGTCTGTCTCCGCCACACTCTTCCCCACTCTCTCTGTACCTCTCTCTTTCGCCTTGTGAAAATATACATTAATAATTGTTCAGTGAAATTATTGCACGATCCTTATATTAGAATATTTGTTATGCGAAATAATTTTCCTATTTTTACTTCCAAAAATATATAAATATGTGGAAAATATACTGATCTCTATTAAAAAATAAAACTTGTTTTGGTCAAACAAATGTGTGACCGAAGAGAAACTTAATGCATCCTCAACCATTTTTCATTATTACATGCATACGTACATACATACAAATATATATATATATATATATATATATATATATATATATATATATATATATATATATATATATATATATATTAATTCATAACAGAATATAAGGATAAAAACCACGCTAATGATTTTTATGAGGTAGTTAGTATGCTATAAAAATGTATCGTCAATTTATACGTTAAATTAATAATAATATACATATGTATGTATATATTATATTAAGACCACTTTTTAATATTTTTTCTCTAGTCCACTTTCAGCCATGTGTATATTTATCTGGAGTTTTTAGTAGTGTTTTGAAGGTATCTGCACTTCAAGCATGCTGGAGATGAATCGTTTTCGCCCTTGGTCCCTTAATATTAGGTCAAGTATGAAATTTGTAGTAAGGTAGATGGTAAACTTTGACAGCTGCTCATTTTGCGCCATTATCATATTCTGACAATCCTTATCTTTTGTTAGAAAGCTGATGCATCTATTTCTTTATTCTATCACATTTTGCGCTTTATAAAGTATTTATAAGTTGTTTTTTGCTATTTTTGTTTAGAGATGGATAAATCGTAAATTCATACAGTTTTGAAATATGAGTTCTTTCTTGGGAATACAGCATCTCAGGCAGCTCGGAATATTAATGGAGTATTTCATTCTAATGTTATTACACACAGCAGACAATATCGAATTGGTTTGCAAAATTTCAATCTGATATCTTTGACCTCACAAATGAACGATGCGTTCGACCAGAAACATAGGTGGATAATGACGAACGGAAAGCCACCGTCGAGTTAGATCTATCTCAAAGTGCCCGTGAATTATCATTGTTATTTGGTGTTAGCAAGCAAACAATATTGACTCACCTAGTTCAAATCGTTAAAGTGAAAAATTTGGATAAGTGGGCTCCACATGATGTCAATGAAAATCAGAAACAGCAACGTTTGGAAGCCTGCATTTAGGTACTTTCTCGTCACAAAAATGAATCATTTTTTGAATCGAATTGTAACTTGTGATGGGAAATGGATCCAATACAGCAACCGTAAACGTTCAGCACAACAGTTGGACAAAGACGAGTCACCAGAACACAGCCTAAAAAGCAAAATTCATCAAAAGAAGCTGACGGTGTGTGTTTAGTGGTGTGGCAAAGTTGTGATATATTATGACTTTATGAAACCTGACTCATCAATCACGGCCGAAATATATTGCAGCCAACTGGATTAAGTGATGCAGAAACTAACAAAAAAAAGCCAAAAAACAAAACATTCTAGATTAGTGAAAATATCCACTCCTATTATATTGCATGACAACGGCAAACCACACATCTCAAAAATGATACTGGCAAAACTACAGGAGTAGGAGCTGGAAGTTCTCCATCATCCACTATACTAACCACCTCTTACAGAATTTGGATTACTTTTTGATAGGAAAAAAATTAATCCCGACGATGTTGTAAAACAGGCCTTCCAAAGTTTTATCGACCCAAGATTGCCAAGCTTTTAAATTTACGGATTAGACAAGCTACCGCTGAAATAGCAAAAGAGTATTGACAATATGGGTGCATACATTGACGGATAAAACTACTCCTTGTAGTTATAAAACATTAGCAAACTTTTTTCTACAAATTTCATACTTGACGACCTAATAATTATATACATATGTATATCATTATTAATTTAATATATATATACAAACATATATGTATGTGTGTGTATTTATACATATGTGTGTGTGTGTGTGTGTGTGTGTGTGTGTGTGTGTGTGTGTGTGTGTGTGTGTCTATCTATCTATCTATCTATCTATCTATCTATCTATCTATCTATCTATCTGTCTGTCTGTCTGTCTGTCTGTCTGTATGTATGTATGTACGTATGTATAAATGCATAAATGCTTATTGATCGATACAAGAAGATAAATATTTAGCATCATTTACTGAAATAATATATTGAGAATTGTATGAATGACGTTTATTTTAATTTCAGCTTCTCTGAAATCTAAGAATACTATGGTAAATCAAAATAAAATCATTGTTTCAAAATATGTTATTATAATATATATTACTGAAAGTAATATGCATTCTAATAATTCCATCGAGAAGAGAATGTTCTTATATTTTCAATTGCAATTCATACAATAATATAACCCCAGGGTAGAATCCAAATAAATTTTTACGGAATGAGCCAGAGAAATAAAGAATGAGAAAAAGACAGAGTGACAAGAGAAAAAAATAGAGTCAGAAGACAAGTTTCTATAGAAGATGAAAGACAGTGGGGGCGAGCGAGAGAAAAATGCTGATATTTCAGACCCTATGTATGTCCTATAGTTGAAAGTGAAAGAAAGCTGGTAGAAATCTTATACTGTATTTATGTTCTAAAGGTGAAGGTAAAAGGAAGTTGGCACAAACAGAAGGGGGAAAGTGGGAGAGAAGGAGACGCTGAGAACCCCACAATCGAGATCGGATTGCATATTTTCACTTTCGTCCCATGTTTCACGTGTGCGTAGAATTAGGCATTATCTCTCTTTTTCAATTTATGCTGTCAACATTTCACAACTTCACTACATTTCCTTCTTTTGGAATTAAGAAAGGTATGCAAAAATAAATTCCTTTGGCACGCGCACACACACACACACACACACACACACACACACACACACACACACACACACACACACACACACACACACACACACACACATACACACACATACACACACACAAACATACACACACACACATACACACACACATGAACTATGTTATTTTTTGCTGTGCGTTAATTACAGCTCAAATCCTATTGAAATTACCTTTTCCTATTCTGTCATTTCTGTTTGCGATGAGCGTCTTTCAAAACCTGATATTTCATTTAAACTTACAAGGAAGTTATCTCAAAAATCCTGTCCTATACCTGTTGTTTTTAGCATGTCCGAGATGACATTTGCGTACCCCGCCCCTTATTTTTTCCTCAATTTCCTCACATTCCTATGTTTTCCATACAGGAGATTTTGCGTTTCGCCCGAAAGCGGGATGCTGATGGGTGGCAGAGGTAAGGGAAGGAACATTCAGTATTTTTTCAGAAAAATTAAACTTTCATAAACAAATAATATTTGCCACATTCGTAATCTCTGCATTTTTCCAGGTGGATAAAAAACAAAATTCGAAAAACAGTTTAAAATTAGGAAATTTCGGCGGGGAGGGGAGAAATTCTAACTTTGAAAACGTGATTTCTGAGCAAAATCATTTTAACCCTTTTTTATTCGATTAAACAGTACATAGTTTGTGATACATCTTAAGAATATAAATCAATTTCATGCAAATTGAACCCCCAACTTCAATTCTGGACAAACAATAACTTTCATTACGCCGGTAATCCAGTCCACTATATATCAGCTGACAGAATGCATTACGCTTATCAATACAGAACGTAGCCAAATCATTCAGAGTTTATCGCTTCTTCTCATAATATCGGTATACAAAATGACATGAATTTTTCCACATCTCTTCATTCGTTACTAAAAAATGAAATTATACAATGCACAACTTCAAATTGTTATGTCTTCCATCTTATATGTTCCTGAATCGGTCGCTCTTTTCAGCCATGCCTCCCAAAGGAAGACATTCTAATTTATCTCCACAAACAAGGGCTGCAAAGAAAACTTCCTCTATTCGTGCTCCAGAAAACTCACTTCAGTGGTGCCCAAATGTACAATATTTCAAAACGATCACTGACGGTGGAAGTTCTGTTCTAAACTACACTTATAATCTGGGATGAATGCAAGATGGCACACCGTGGTGCACTAGAAGTTCTAGATAGATCACTAACGGATATTAGAAACAACAGTGCCATTATGGGATGGGGAATAACTGTTGTCCTCGCAGGGTATTTCCGTCAAATATTACCTGTCATACCACGGAGTACGTGAGCTGACGAGGTTTATGCGTATTTGAAGTTTTCACCACTGTGGAGGTTTGTTCGTCAGCTTTCATTAAGCTCATCTCTCCAACGACCCCTTAGCTGAGGAATCCTCTCATTAACTTCTACAAATTGGAAATGGCGCCTTACCGTTGAATAACACCCTGAAACAGCATGTACAGCAATGTGGTCACATGGTGTCTACATTGGCCAAGCTTAAAGAAAAGGCATTTCCCACATTGCAAGATAACTTAAAAAACCATAGCATGGTTCGCAGAGAGAGCTATTTTAGCACCTCCGAATGAAAGCGCTAATAAAGTAGGCCATGAACTCCTCCACATTCCATCTAGAGATGCACCAACGTTTGTCTCCATTGATACTATATGTTCTTAAAATGTTCATGAGTTAGTATGTTAGCCGGTAATCAGTCGCTTGGGTTTATAAAAACGCTAGCCAATCGACACAAATCACACTCACACCTTTTATCTAATTAGCGGACATGTTTAGACCTAAATAATTCTTAGCCAACGCTATGATAAATGGAATAATTTTGATCGGGATGACATATCGGCTTGCATATCTCACATAATCGAGCAGAGTTTAAATTTTCCATTAGAATTAACATAAAGGTAAACAAGAACAGCAAACAACACACACACACACACACACAC
The DNA here is from genome assembly GCF_046866305.1 of Octopus bimaculoides. NCBI lineage: Eukaryota > Metazoa > Mollusca > Cephalopoda > Octopoda > Octopodidae > Octopus > Octopus bimaculoides. The sequence goes on along the minus strand of NC_142932.1, from coordinate 72,277,392 downwards.
ACACACACACACACACACACACACACACACACATACAAACACACAAGCGTGTATGTATATATGTATGTATGTATGCATGTATGTATGCATGTATGTATGTGTGTATGTATAGTATAAGTTTCGATGAAAAATGTAATTTATAAAACACTTTTGCCTACGTATTTAATTAGTTCACATCGTAAAAAAGAAAATCCATATAGTAATATGACGTTCAAAATGATTTATCCAATTACCATGGTTCATGTGTTTCAATAGTGGACTTTATACAATATATCCACTATTTCGTCAGTAATTACAATTTAAATACATGTAGATAAATTTTACTTCAATTATAACATTAATTCCAATTTCAGTTGGTGAACGGGTGAGGCTATTTATTGTATGGACAATGAGTTCCTTATTCAAAGAGGTACTCTATTGTAAATTGAACAAATCCTTTAAATATCTACATATATATCTATATCAGAATCTATACTTTCTCTTTCTCTCTCTCTCTCTCTCTCTCTCTCTCTCTCTCTCTCTCTTAATCTCTCTCTTTCTCTCTCTCTCTCTCACTGTCGCAATGTCATGCTACAATATTTGCATAATTTGATAAATACAATTCCTAAGTGTGTCTGCTGAAATACCTCTGTACAACTTCTATTGGTCAAATAATTTTAGTGTCATTACTATCAATCTCACTTGAAATGTTCTCATTCCTAAGCAGTGTGGTATAATATTGACAACAATAGATTCTGTTCCTGTAGTATCATAGTCGATCAAATATGGGATCAGTCAATAAAGATAATAACGACATTGCGGAATTCTGAAATGTGCCAATCTATTGGAAAGGTTCGGTAGCTGATTAGAGAATGTATAATTCTGCATTCATTTGTATTTGTATATATATATATATATATATATAAGCAACAGAATATCAAGAGGAGATGCAGGACGACGGTCTCAAGCGGCTCCATTTACTTGAACAATGCAATCATTACATCACTATAAGTGCAGGGCTATCCTCAGCAGCATAAATAAAAAGAATTTTTAATCAGAAGGACACACTAATATAATTTTACTCAAATTCTCTAATAGAGCAAGAAAAAGGAAAAAGTCCATGTTGCTACTAACGTAGCTCAAAATATATTTTGAGCTACATTAGTAGCAAGTTTATATATATATATATATATATATATATATATATATATATATATATATGTGTGTGTGTGTGTGTGTGTGTGTGTGTGTGTGTGTGTATCTATATATATATATATATATATATATATATATATTTTTTTTTTCAAATAAAAGGCAAGAGTATATACGCCGCTAAAGTGACAGAAGGCGCCATTCAGCAGCCGTTTTTCTAGAAATAAGAGTCAGACCAACACATAACTACAATAAGCACCATCTTATTGACTGACAAGGGTGGCAAGATCCCTAAGCACCGAGCATAGCCAGATCACCAGTGATTTCGCATTTACATTAATGCTTGTCAGTGATTCTTTACCGTCGGCTTCGGTTAAGCTCTATTCGCCTTGTCAGCTTATAAGATCCCCGTAAAATCATACGCTGATTTCATAAATAGTAAAGATGTAAACTATAAATAATAAGGACGGCTTGTTAGCAATTTTTCAATCAAATTTTTCAATCAAATATGCATACATATACAGGCATACAGATATACATATACATAGATACACATAGACGTGCATATATATCCTAATGTCTAGATATAGAGAACCAGATGCAGATACTTACGTATATATATATAGAATACTCGAGACTAATACGTACACATTTACGCACATATATCACATGAATGTATGCACATGATGTTTATAACAATGTTTTTAATATTGTTTTTACAATAATTATTTTTTATTTGCATTACTAAAATTCCCTTCATTGAAAATCCTCTCATTAATTTTGTTATTATTGTTTCCCATAATATTTTAAAAATTGGTCCGGTGTTCGTATAACATTATTTTGAGAATTTTTATTTAACAAACACTTGTTTTCACCTGACCATGTAGCTCAAATTCTGCATTATTGTGAACGAATTTTCTGCATTTTCCATTAATGAAGACATGTAAGTAATATGCTTATTAAATATGATAATATAAATAATTGGCATTTTTTTCAATTACGAAACTATTTGTCGTGGTTATAGGATTGTTCTCATTGTTAAATAAAAGTTCATCAAAATATTTCCTTGTCACTTATAATTTTATATACTCCATACCTTTTTCTCAAGTATATTACTATATATTCTATTTTGTTTGTACAATGATACATTAAAGTCTTTTTTTCAAAGAGTAATTCCGGATTACATGAACACACATACATGTATTATGTGTTGATGCAATGCCTATATAATATCTATATATACCGGTCTGATAAGTGCTAACACATGAAACTCTCGCTGTCTGAGTCTCTGTGTTGATTCTGCTAAATGTAAATATTAGGTAGATAGATAGATAGATAGATAGATATATAGATAAATATACATACATACATAATACATACATACATACATTCATACATACATACGTGTATACATACCTATCCTTACACACGTAACAAAATTATGTTAGTTAGCAAATACTCTAAAAGCTTCACATATAATCATGTATTTGAATGCGTGAGTGCGTGTATGTGTGTATCCCCTTTTTTTGTAAGCATATCATTGTATGATATTCTTGGATATTCACCGATGTAATTCAATTGTATGCATTCATACAAATACCAATTTGTCAACATTCTATAATTATATATTTCTCAAGTATCTACGTCAGCAATCTATATCATGATGGCCTTTGAAGAGACACATAACACTTCTGCTCTCTCAACTAAAGCTCATAATACACCAATCTGGTCTTAAACCTAGAGTTATGGGGTTTTTGCTTGGTCACATAAAATATATATTAGGTTAATGCAATATGTCCCATTGCATACTAGTTTATATATATATTTATCTTTGAGTTGTTAGTGAAAATTGCCTTCTATTGACTAAAGTTCTGTGCATATTAAATTCCTGTATCATTTGTAAGCTGCTGTAAAACCAGCAACTATATCACACGAATATCGATCAAGTATTCAGGGCATGGCTGGTATATAAATTAATATTAGATTTTAAGTTTATTATAGCACTATAAATTTAATATCATAGGGTATATCTTAAATATTGATTTTATTCTGGAGACCAGTTCTGAATATCTGTAGTAAAAGCAGTTAGATGTGTTTCCTGTAGACCGAAGTCATGTGCTCATAATTTATGTTTGTGTACATCGGAACCATATGGATGCGAATATTTCATGTAACACGTCTATCAATAATTTTGAAATTATTTCGTAGGATGGTCAGCTAGGTTCCATTATATTGCAGAATCAAATTATAATGTTTTCCCCCCATTTGCTATGGTGTTTTAAATATTCAGTATTAGGTAGGTTCAGCACGGGTTTGCAAAAATAAACCGACCTGTAACTTTGTTATTGCTTTAAAAATTACTTCAAAAATTAATATATGTATCAATAATCAATAGAGATTATAAAATCATAGAATTTTTACAACTTAAAAAAACAGTCTTTCTTCCGAGTTAGAGTTTTGTTGAGAATTATTTTACCTTTCAGTCATGAGGGAAGACCTACGAGATTTGTAGGATGAAGGAAGCATTCTCAAACCGAAACAAAGCCCGGATTCTTGAAAGAGTGAAAATTCTACCAAAGACACACAAGATGTACATACATACATATATATACAGACATATATATATGAATATATAAATATATGTATGTATATATGTATGTATGTATGTATGTATGTATGTATGTATGTATGTATGTATGTATGTATGTAAATGTATATATCTATGAACCCTAGATTCAATAACACTGTGTATAAACTATGTATTTGGAATGACCAATTTCAAAGACTGTTGAATTTTACTCATAGGGTATTGGAATCTTAATAATAGATTTACAAATGCAATAACCAATCTTAAAGACTATTAGATTTTACTCACAAGGTATTGGAATCTAATATGTATACTATTCTGACTAAACAATGGATTCACAAATACAATATCCCTACATTCACTCTCTATTTCCTATCTTATCTATACTAACTATTGCTTAAACATCCTTTCACACCGTCCTCGATGAAGGGATATAATATATATCCTGGAAACAACTGTAAGACCTATTTATAAATGTTCTACATTATACACAGTCTTGGTTTTTTTTTTTTATCTCATTACGAAAAGTAAATCCCTATTTAGAAATATATATATATATATATATATATATATATATATATAATTTAGAGAAAAACCCCACAATTATTGAATTCATGCACGAAAATCATGAATCACATATAGACAAATTTAATAAGTAAATACACTAAAAATACCTATATTAAAAATAAAAAAGTACAAAGTAATAAATATTAAAATAGTTAATTTTGATAAATTAAATTGAATTTTCCACTGCAAATTTCGATTTTTATCCCTAATATTATTATCATTATATATATATATATATATATATATATATATATATATATATATATATATATATATATCGGATATGCATCTATATATACATGTAGATGTAGGTATGTACATATATGTATGTATATATGCATATGCTCATATATCATTTGTATTATTATATATATACACGGTGTCCATAAAGTGTCTTTACAATTTCAAAAATATGTTGCAGAAGCCAATAAGTAGATAGATCTGTGGAAATTAGGAAATTATTACAAAATGAAGAATAGATATTGAAGTGTTTCTTTGCTTCATTTAATCCACCTCTATATGGGTAGCATTAGTTGTACGAAGCACATCAAGACGGTAATCAATTTTTGCCATGTTCGTGTGTCGTAGCCTTATCAAGTGTCACAATAGCATCAGTGACTTTTTTGCTCCAGGACATTGATGACCCGTATCTTTGTTCGATACACAATGTCTTTAACATAACTCCCTAGAAATAAACCCAGGGGAATGATATCCGGGGAACGAGGTGGCCAGGGAATTGGGCCATCTCTTCCAATCCGATGGTCATGAAATGTATGATTTAGGAATCCATGAACATGCAGTCTCCATATATTGCTTACACAATTTTAGGTTTGGTTTTTTGTTTATAAGATTTCGAGTTTGATTTTATGCTTACACGATTTTAGGTTTGGTTTTTTGTTTACATGATATGATCACCTCTGAGTGTCTGTTTATCACATTTTCCCTGGATGTAATGATTCGAGTCTTTTATATGCCTATACCAAGCAGAAGGGAATGCCTGAAACAGATGACCGAATGTGTTGGTTTATTTGTTTTACAGGTTCAGATGGAAAGTACATTTCTTTGACAGAAAAAAATGAGATGGATAAAACTCAGTATTTCATGAAGATCTGAAGATCTTGTCAGAGTAGCTAACAAAGCTGAAGATAGTTATCTGCCCTGGTTCATTGGGCTGGTTGTGAGCAACTGGAGTAAATTCTGTGACATGGTCTAATCGACCCATACCCCTGCGACCCTGACAAATGCTGGTGCTCTGAGTTGGAGGCCAAGAGTTGATTTTGTATAACTGAAAACTCTGGAACTTCCAAACATGCTCCCTATTGAAAGTTGCAGTTTGACGTCATATCCAGAACACACACGCACACACACACACACACACACACACACACACACACACACACACACACACACACACACACACATCTACATATCTTTCTGTCTCTCAGTCTCTCTCTCTCTCTTTCTCTATCTATCTATCTATCTATCTATCTATCTATCTATCTATCTATCTATCTATCTATCTATCTGTCTATCCATCTATCTATCTATCTATCTATCTATCTATCTATCTATCTATCTATCTATCTGTCCGTCTATCTATCTATCATAATAGTTTGGGTCTTAATGACAGCGGTCATCATATTAGGGTGTACTTAACTATCAGCTTCCTCAGTAGGAATACTGATAAATGTTCTTAGTTTATCATTCGGTCAATAGATTATTCGACGCAGGAGAGCAGCAAATACAGAAGAAATCACAGATTCTAGACATAATATGATACAGGGAATAGTTAAATAGCCTCAAATATCTGACTACAAATCAAATATTATACTTTATTGAAACACCGTAGTTCTCAAAGTAATGACAAGAAATAGTTTTCAGTCATTGCATTATTGCTGACGATGATTCATTTTAGTAACAATGAAACGATAGATGTGGATTATAGGCTTTACAAGATAAGACCCCTAGGTAATAAAATGTATCATAAATTTAGTGCTCTTCAGACACCTTGTGAACTTCTTAAAATTAGTGAGATAATGATCATAAAAGGAGAGTGATATTTCGCTAGTATATACCCGGGAAAGTTCAAAATACGATATAAAGCTATTCAATATTTATGATCCTGAAAGTTTTAAGAGAAACGACACTTCTGCAGATGCAGAGAGAATGTCTTAAAGAGCTGTTACGGGCCTTGTCAGTGACTACCCTGAAGAAAGCAGAATACTGGTGGCAGGCAACTACTGCACCAATATTACCCTGGTAGAAAAACTATTTCCAAGAGATAAACTCGGCTGGAACATTAAGAAAATATTCCAAGACTAGGCTCCAACATTATCCATCATTGCGAAAAGACAAAATAATCGCTAAAGACAAAAATAGTAAATAGTATTGTAAAGACAAAAATAGTATATAGTATTGTAAAGACAAAAATAGTCTATTCTGAATAGACAAGGAAAGAGCAAGATTTTTTTTTACTAGGCAGAAGTCAATACAATACGACAGGGTAAAGAGAGACAGAAAAGTGGAGTCCAGCGATAAAACTCGATGCAATAATTCAACATAACAAATGCAAGTGATTTTTGACATATTGAATCAAGTTACTTTTCCCCACTGAAATTATACTATATCCATGTAAGATATTATGATTGCATTTCAATAAAGTGTAAACCGAGGTTTTCCTTATGAAACATATAGTCTTTAATCAGCTCCAATCTCAGATTTTATTGATTCAAAAAGAAAAACCATCCGAAATATACAAAGAATAATCTAAACCACAGTAATGTGAATCTCCATAAAAGGTAGCTACCATGGTATACTAAGAATAATGTGTGGGGAGTCACCGATGACTCCTCTGGTGGACAAAGTGTTAATTTGATATAAGTAGAATTTACATTGTGTATGGTTTCCAATATGTTTATTGTTTCAGGTTCAATTTCCTACGCACGTTATTACAACTAAATTCATTGGATCATGGTATCGTTATATTTTGGCGCTGGAATATATATATTGTGCAATTGGTCCTGACAGAGGAGGGCAGCACCTTATTAGTACGTTATCACACAGCATCAGGCTGAGGAACAGAAACACTGAAAGTTGATCAGAATAAGTTTTGAAATATTTTATTGAGCCCCATTGCAACAACAGTAACAGTAAACAACAACAGCTACTACTACTATAAACACCGCCACCAAAATCACCACCACCATGACCAAAATCGCCACCACCACCACCACCACCACTATCACAGACTAATACTCCTACTAATACTACTACCAACACCGAACTTTCGTCCTCGTCCTCCTCCTCGTCCTCCTCCTCGTCCTCCTCCTCGTCCTCCTCCTCGTCCTCCTCCTCGTCCTCCTCCTCGTCCTCCTCCTCGTCCTCCTCCTCGTCCTCCTCCTCGTCCTCCTCCTCGTCCTCCTCCTCGTCCTCCTCGTCCTCCTCTTCGTCGTCCTCCTCTTCGTCGTCCTCCACTTCGTCGTCCTCCTCCTCCTTCTCCTCCTCGTCCTCCTTCTCCTCGTCCTCCTCCTTCTCCTCCTTCTCCTCCTTCTCCTCCTTCTCCTCCTCCGCCTCCTCCAGCTCCTCCTCGACCTCCTCCTAGTTATTCTCCTCCCCATCCTCTACCTCCTTGTCCCCTCCACATCTCCTTCGTGCTCCCCCTCGTCCTCCCCCTCTTCCTCCTCCTAGACCTCCTCCTCGTTCTGGTCCCACTCCTCGTCCTCCTCTTCGTCCTCCTCCTCCTCGTCCTCCTCTTCGTCGTCCTCCACTTCGTCCTCCACCTCCTCGTCCTCGCCCTCGTCCTCCTCCTCCACGTCTTCCTCCTCCACGTCCTCCACCTCGTCCTCCACTTCGTCGTCGTCGACCTCGTCGTCGTCGTCGTCCTCCTCCTCCTCCTCGTCCTCCTCGTCTTCCTCCTCGTCCTCGTCCTCCTCCTCGTCCACCTCCTCGTCCTCGCGCTCCTTCTCCCCCTCGTCCTGGTTCTCGTTCTCCTCCTCGTCCTCGTCCTCGTCCTTCTCCTCCTCATCCACCTCCTCGAGCTCCTGCTCGTCCTCGCGCTCGTCCTCCTCCTTCTCGTCCTCCTCCTTCCCGTCCTCCTCCTTCTCGTCCTCCTCCTTCTCGTCCTCCTCCTTCTCGTCCTCCTCCTTCTCGTCCTCCTCCTTCTCGTCCTCCTCCTTCTCGTCCTCCTCCTTCTCGTCCTCCTCCTTCTCGTCCTCCTCCTTCTCGTCCTCCTCCTTCTCGTCCTCCTCCTTCTCGTCCTCCTCCTTCTCGTCCTCCTCCTTCTCGTCCTCCTCCTTCTCGTCCTCCTCCTTCTCGTCCTCCTCCTTCTCGTCCTCCTCCTTCTCGCCCTCCTCCTTCTCGTTCTCCTCCTTCTCGTCCTTCTCGTCCCCCCCTCGTCCTCGCGCTCGTCCTCGCGCTCGTCCTCGTCCTCGTCCTCGTCCTCGCGCTCGTCCTCGTCCTCGTCCTCGTCCTCGTCCTCGTCCTCTCTCCCTCCTCGTCCTCCTCGGCGTCCTCCTCCTCCTCTTCCACTCCCACATCCACCTCCTAGACCTTCTCCACATCCTGCTCTTTGTCCTCCACCTCCTCCTCCTCCTCCACTTCACCCTCCACCTCCTCTTCTCCGTCGTCCACCTAATCTTCGTCCACCTCCACCTCCTCCTCCTCCTCCTCCTCCTCCTCCTCCTCCACTACCACCTCACCACCCCACTACACCCCTCCCCCACAACCCCTCCTTCTCCTCGTACTACTACTACTACTACTACTACTACTACTACTACTACTACTACTACTACTACTACTACGTAAAGTGAAACGAAAGAATGTGACTTTAAATGTCAACATTTTTTTGCCAACTTAGGAGTTAAGTTAAAGATCAATGAACAACTCACACTTCTTATTTCTTCCAGTCTCAAAGACTTGTAGAAAGTGTAAAGCGATGCCATTCCTTTTCCCGCCAGTCTCAAAGCCGGCGATGACATTATTGCACCGACTAATGCGTATAGAAAAATTAGAAGCGAATAGTCAACAGTTCACTTTCAATCATCTAAATTTCACTAGTGTGCATCAGATCAAATCACCCTTCCTCTCAAATGGAACTGCAGTTCTGAAAACTAAAAAAAACGCTGATTTGTTTGATTTTATTGTCAACGTAAATCTCTCTTGAATATGTAACTTCCTCTCCAGGAGGTGAATAATATCACATTGTGTTAATTCAATTGAAACTGAAGATTAGAACTGATTAGAACTGATTGAACCCTGGTGATTCGGTTTCTGCCACAAAATTAACTGTGTATAGATAAATTCTACTTAGTTGCTTATGTAGTATTTTCTTATAACTTAAATGCCAAGTTCAACGCGAATATTCAATATTAATGTTGAAATGCCTGTTTTTTGAAATGGAAAATCATAGATACTTATCATATCTATGATACAAACAGTTATGTATTTCGAGCTGTTGAAATGTAAATTTCTATCTCAGTTTTAATGGTATGAATCTATTCATTCTATCAGCCTGAACATTACAATCTATATTCATTTATTTATTTATTTATCAAATTACGATCGTTCTTGATAACGAATTTTCAGAAAGAACATTCACAAAGTCCATCAACACTTAATCACCTCGATAACACGATAAAAAAAATATTAAATCGAAATTTGAAGAACAAAAAATGCTAACAGGTTTTCGATAAGTGCCTAGATATTATTTAATATCAAAAGAAAAATCAAGGAATGAAACTAATGATAATTGTGAAGTAAGTTTAAAGACGACAGGAAATTGATGAAGAAAAAAAGCAATGATATATATATATATATATATATATATATATATATATATATATATATATATATTGACGGTGTACGCAACAACCCGAATAACAAGGAAGCAACATAAAACATATATCGTTGAAAGAAAAGTAATTTATCTATTAATGAATGTTAAAAAAGTGAAGTTATTGTAGATGTTGTACAGAAAGCAACATCAAGTGAGGACAAAGTGACCTTTTATGCTAATACAATATGTGGAAAGAGCAAGCACTGAAAGAGAAAGGAAATAATTTTTTAAAAATGTTCTACTAAACAAATGGAAACCTAAAGCAAATAGTTAAAGGGATTCATGGCAAGTGTAATATATTCGATGTGATAAAAAATTATTTTGTCGGGTGCTAAGTAACATAACTCTATCATGTGAAAATATTGCAAGAAAACATTAAAAGAAAACCAATATTGGATGCTTGAAAGAAATTATAGAACAGATTAAAAAACATAAACAAGATAAGATAATCAGTGAAATTATTATTTGTGGTTCGTTACAAATATTTATCAAATCTAGGGAAATGAAACCTCGTCAGGAATATGTATGTATTCTTTTTAATTTCTTTCGTTGGCGAGTTGGTGGAATAGTTCGAGCATTTCTTCCGGTTCTTAACGTTCTGAGCTCAATTCTTGCTTGTCTTTCGACTTTGCCTTTCAAGCTTTTAGGATCAACAAAATAAAATACCTGTCAAGTACTGGAATCAATGTAATTGACTTGCTCCCTTCACTCGAAATTGCTGACCCTCTCCCAAAATTTGGAAGAATTGTTTTATTTTCTGTTAGTATGTGTGTGACTTATTCACAGGGAAAAAAAGTCAGCTTGCTTCAGCGGTTTCGAGTGAGAGAATAAAGTAAGGAGGAATTGTTGTTTTTGTGACTACCAAGTTTGTGTGAATATATAGAGCAGAGTGGGGTCTCATAAAGGCAACTAAAGTTTAGTGGGTGGTGATAAACGGGAGGAGGAATAAGTCTCTTACTAAAGAACATAATGGGGTATTTCGACGTAATTCCAGTTTCCCACTGCTTCTCGGAGGATTCATTCGACACGAAACTATGGTACAAGGTTCATTTCCAAGATGCTCCGCAATATGACCGAATTCAAAACAAACTAGTGATGCCAACGTATTAACCACAAATAACTCTAGTGAGACTGAGATGTGATAGTAAATAATATTGTTCCGTGGTTTTGTATAATATTGTAGAGAGGACACAGCTTGGACGACGATAATTTATGATGTCAACATTTCTTATCATTAAAATTTATATCTGCATTTATAAATCGTGATTCGTTGTCAATGTCAGAACGTACTGGGGATTAAGAATAGCAAAATAATTGGTTGATCTCTTGATCTCGTGGTATGGTCGATTCAAGAAAATACATTTGGTTACGTTCATTTATGTAAACTGATTCTGAGATTCTTGGAATATATTTTGAAAGGTTGACTATGTCAATCGTTTCAGGCTATTCAATATTGAAATGGCAGTAACCTATTAACAGCTATACCAGGGAGGAATATCATTCAAATGTAAATGTCTAGTACTGTTTGATTGAAGTACTTTAATTGCAGTGCTTTAAAATATGCTCCAGTTTCTTGATAAATTACGTCTTATTCTCAAAAGCCATTAAATGAGGATATCAAATACAATCAGAAATACCCAGCGCCAGGCTAGAAGGAATACGTCCGTCATAATGACACGACACACGATCTAAATTTCACCCAAAGGAAATATATATAAAATCATATTTATTAGTATAGACAAGTTGGCCAAGCGTATAAGGCCTATATATAATCCAATCTGAACTCTCTGCTGTAGAGAGGCTAAAGATTAGATCTTATCTGCAGAATATTTGAGCTGCCTACAAATATTCACACGGCAATTTCTCAACATGCAACGATGCCACGACAAATATGCGAAATCAGTAAGCGATTAATAAACGTATATTTGAAATTATATCACGATATTTGCTCTTCCTAGCTTTCAGGTCAACAGAGCATTATGTATGATATTGATAATGTTTATATGTATGTATGCATGTACCTATGTATATGTAAGTGTGTGCATATATATATATATATATATATATATATATATATATATATATATATATATATATATATATATATATATATATATATATATATATATATATATATATATATATATATGTCTATCTGTCTATTTCTATCTATCTATCTATCTATCTATCTATCTATCTATCTATCTATCTATCATCATGGACGGACGGTAGACACATCGGCTCCCATGTAAGTTGCATTTTTCACCTCTTAAAAGACCTATTTTGTTTTAAAATTTTGTATAAGTTGTGTATAACACAAAATACTTCGTGAACATATATTTTTCAAATCGGAAATAGCTCTATTTAGAGCCTTATTTCCAAAAATTCAACCATATCTTCCTCGTTCCTAGCCATATTCTTTAAAACGAATATGGCTAAGGTTTTCAACGAGGCCGACTTCCCGCTCCTAATGCCAGAGGCGAAAACACTTAATGCCGTTCCGCATGAACGCAGACAAGTGATGAAGAAGAGCAATGATTCTGAGTCAACTGCTGCTGCCTCAACCACCACCACTACCACCATCACGTGTACAAACTCTGCTGCTACAGCAGTCTTGCCTGCCACCGTCACCAGTGACAACAACAACAACAACGACAAAGACAACAACAACAACAGCAACAACAACGACAACGACACAAATGTCCTTGCTAACACGACCACTGTCCTCACCACTGCTACTACCAGTGACAATAACAACAGCAACAACAACAGGACACCGACCTTCAACACCAACACCACCACTACTTCGACAAACTCTGCCGCCACTACCACCACCTTTGAACCTGGCAGTACCAACACCACTGTCAATACCACCATCAACAACTACAAGACGAACAAGATAAACAACACCACAAACGCCACAAACAACATATCTGCCAGCATCACAAAAACAAATTTTGCCGATGCAACGAAAGAAAAAAGAACAATATTAACATTCACCCAAAAACAAATCAATGACACAAAATCCCTTCTCACGAAAGAAGGTGACACTGTGCAAATACACATACCAAAAGCAATTATTGAAAATACAAACAAGAAGCACATATCATACAGACTTATCAACAAGAAAACGAAGCGACCGGAGAATTTCTCCACCCAAAAAATTGAGATTTGTCTCAAACCGATATGGCCCTTTCAAAGTCATGTTACTTGGGGACGAAAATTTGCCACGGTCCTAGTACGCTTTAAGAGCGAACAGTTAGCGAAGGAATTTTCAACACTCTCTCTCCACACAGATGACTTGGTGATGATACCGAGTTATCTTGGACAGAGAGTGACGAAGGTGACAGTAAAGAATGTCCCTTCACAAGTGGAAACACAGTGGATAGTAGGTTCTATATGCCTCGAAATGGAGGAGGCAAATATATTAGAAATTGCTACTGCAGAGGAGAAAAACTGGGAAGGGGGAAAAAAGTCGAAGTCCTCCTCCACATCACTGAAGAGGAGTGCCAAAAGATCCCCACACACATCCAACTGGCAAAGGACCACAAGTTATATGTAGTGGTGGAAGGAAGGCGGCCACGTTGTTATGTATGCGGCAGCGAGGCACACCTCAAGGACAGTTGCCCAACCGCCGCCAACCAAAAAAAGCAACAAGGGCAACCACCAAAACCAGGAAAAAAAACCCTACTACCAACACCACCATCAACAATCAAAACAAGAGAAACACAAGCAACACTGGCAACTGAGAAGACAACAGCATCTGCAAAAACAACAAGTGAGGAAGCAGGGGAAAAGAAAGAAAATTCCAAGACTGTTTCCCCCTCCCCCACATCACACACACCTCACACAAATAACAAGCCATCAGCACCAACAAAAACAGCAACACAACCACTCACACAAGCACACACAGACGCTCACAATTTGCCCCTACCCCTTCCGATTCTTCAGAACCTTCGTCGGAAGATGAAAGTAATGAGGAATGGCAAATAGCCCAGAAAGGAAGGAGGAAGAGGAGCAAGAAAAGAAAAGCGAACACAAACAAAGCAGGGAGATACACAACTCCCGAAAACACTCCAGACACCAACACAAGCACACACAACTACAACACAAGCAACAAAACCCCAAAAGCAAGTACACACACAATGCTCACTGCCATCAACACAAAAAACTCAGAGTTGATGGAATACATCAACACAAAAACAAACATAACAAACGAAGACATAAAAAACCAGCAACCACCCATACACAACACCGCCAGAACACATCAAAATACTACACATAACACCAACCCTGCACCACACACTAAAATCTATTTTTCCAAAGGCAGTTGGCAAATGCCAAAAATACCTGGCGAAAAAACTATATAGTGATCTCCTCGAAGAAAACCCGAAGGAGGAGACACAAAAACTCTCAAACGGCAAGTGACTCTCTTTATAAAACTTTAACACTCAAATCAAAATGATGCTCAAGATTGGTTGTGTAAATGCGCGTGGCTTGGGGTCCCCTTGGAAACAAGGGTACCTCCTAAATGACATAAAGTCACATAAACTAGAAATCATAGCCATAAGCGAGACCAGACTCCATGATCCGCGGGCCCTATCGTCCATGTTTGGCAGACAGTTTAACATTTATTTTTCTCACTGTCTGCCGAGAATGGGCGGTAGTGGCACGGCGGTACTCTTTCGCAAGAGTCTGGATCTCGAAGTAAAGACAGTATTCATAGACCCGGAGGGTAGATTGGTTGTTCTGGATGTCGATGGCAGCGATGGGTGTGCTTTTCGACTCATATCAGTATACGCACCACCTTTAACAGGTAGGCCGGATTTCTTTCGACGTCTAGAAGTATTCCTAGGAACGTCTCGTCCTTTACTTTTAGTGGGGGATTGGAATGCTACCTTGGACACGCATCTAGACTATGTGGGCAGAGATAGGAATAGACGGGGATGCAAATGCCTCAAAGACCTGCTCAGACGCTTTCAACTGTCTGACAGGTACCGACTCGATTACCCGAATGCGCCAATGTGGACATGGACAAACCGCATCGGGTCGTCGAGATCGTATCTAGATAGAATACTGTGTAGGAGAGTAGATAGAGATAGCATAGGGTGTCCACAATTCCACATAGTCAGCTACACGGATCACAAACTTGTGACGTGTACGCTAGACTTAGATAAGACACATAGGCAGGGCTCCGGTTACTGGAAACTAAACGCGTCTTTCCCGTCGAGACCAGTTTTCAGAGACCGGATTAGCACCTTAGTAAAGAGGGCTTTGACAGGAGCCATCATCAATAACAAATGGTGGTTTGCCCTCAAGAGAGCAATAAAAGCAGAAGCGGTTAGGTATAGCAAAGCACTAGCCATAGACAGAAACAGAGTAGAGGGTGAACTAGTTAAGAAGCTAGAAGAGGCAATTAGAAGTGGCATCGCATCCGACGTTTTGGCGGCGAGGTTCGCCCTTGACCAACACTTCAACGCCAAACACGAAGGGTGCGTTGTCAGGGCTAGGATGCGTGCTCTAAGAAACGAAGGTGTTGGAGCCGCACGAGAGGCCCGGGTGGCGGAGGCGCAACAGGGCAACAAAGCCACCATTCGGTCTCTGGTGGACGAACAGGGGCGCGAACTGCTCGAGCCAAGCAAAATGTGTGAGGCCTTTCAGCGGCACTTTGCTCGACTGTTTGGGACGAATGGCGATCGAGAACGCAGGGTGGACTTCAGTGCCTACCTGCACAGCCTGCCACGACTCTCGGCAAGAGAGGCGGAGTGCTGCGAAGGTGCCATCACGGCGGCGGAAGTGAGGGACGCGATGGCGGGATGCTCGAGGGACAAATCTCCGGGTTTGGATGGTCTGCCCTACGAGCTTTACAACTGTAAGCCAGACTTGTTTGGAGACGTCTTGGTGGCGGTGTACTGCAACTGGCAGCAAAACGGGAGCATTCCCGGTTTTGTGAGTCGAGGAGCCGTAACGCTGCTGAAGAAAGATCCAAACAAGGGGGACGTCATAGATAACTTTAGGCCCATCACTCTGCTCAATGCAGACTTGAAAATTTTGGCCAAGGTGTTAGCCAAGCGGTTGGCGCTTGTCATCGAGAAACTGATCGGCAAGGCGCAAACGTGCGCGGTGCCGGGCAGGAGCATCCATGACAACCTCCATCTGATGCGCTACATCATAGAGAGGGTAGTTAAGGAACCTGGCATGGGTGGGGCCCTGATCAATTTAGATCAATCGAAAGCTTTCGATAGGGTAGACCATCAATACTTGGAGGCTGTCCTCATAGCAGCCGGCTTCGGTCCCATTTTCCGCGGCTGGATGGCTGCCTTGTACAGAGGCATCCGTTCGGTAGTTCGCGTCAATGGGCATCTATCAAGACCCTTCGACATTGCACGTTCGGTCCGTCAGGGATGCCCCCTCTCGTCGCTTCTGTACGTGTTGACTCTCGAGCCACTACTGCGGAAGCTGGCAACGCTGAGGGGCATCCCGCGAGAGTTGGGATGCGGGACGAGCGTGTCGGCATACGCGGACGACGTCACCGTCATAGTGTCTAGCCAAAAGCACATCGAGCTTGTCGGCGAGACACTGAGAGACTACGAAGCGGTAACGGGAGCGAAAATCAACCGGGATAAGTCAGTGGGCTTGCGGCTCGGCACCTGGAGAAGCAACCCCATGCCGTCAAGTAGCGCCTCCGTCGTGGGACGTTGGACTGACGGTCCGGTTGAGATGCTCGGGGTCTGGTTTGGTCCAGACCTCCAAACGGAGAAGAACTGGGACGAGATAACGAGAAGGGTGGCCACTCTAGCCCGGCAATGGGCCGAGAGGAAGCTTTCCCTGAAAGGTCGGGCGGAGGTGGCGAACACGTACATCGCGTCCGTCATCTACTACCGCCTGACCGTCGTTCCTTGTCCCGACCCTACCATCACCAAACTGGAGCGCATCCTCTTCCGCTTCTTGTGGAAAGGAAGCGTTCCGATGGTTAGGCGATCCGTTTGCTGCCAACACCCGTTAAAAGGAGGACTGGGCATGCCGTGGTTGATGATGCGCAGACACGCGCTGAGACTGCGACATCTCCGGCTCTACGTAGACAGCGGTGAACAGGTGTGGTCACCGTTTGTGCGGCGCGCTTTCCCGCAGCTCGTCTCCATGA
Source organism: Octopus bimaculoides (assembly GCF_046866305.1). NCBI lineage: Eukaryota > Metazoa > Mollusca > Cephalopoda > Octopoda > Octopodidae > Octopus > Octopus bimaculoides. The sequence goes on along the minus strand of NC_142932.1, from coordinate 72,260,130 downwards.
CCGAACTGCAGTCATGGATCAAGAAGAGGCCGAGGAAGGGCGAATGGCACCGCGAGTGTCGCGCTGCTCTTCGGCAACTCCAACAACCCGGGTCAACCTTGAGCGACTGCATCACAACTAACGCATTCTATAGTGGATTAGTGGAGGGAAGGTACGACGACGATCTCGGGGCGAACCTGGGCGTCGACGAGGAATACCTGACCCGCCTGTTTAAGACGACCTTCGGGCCGGGACCTATGGACAACTTCCAGAGATCCCTGGCCTGGCAGTGCTATCGAGAAGCACTACCCGTTCGGGATAAGCTCTACAGGCATGGCTCGAGAAACACGGGGCCGACCTGTCCGAGATGCCGGCAGAGCGACGAAACCGTTCTGCACGCACTCGTACAGTGTCCCACCATTTCCGAGCTGTGGGCTTACGTCGAACAACTGCTATCGCGTGTGGGACGAGTCGGTCTATCAGCCGAGTCTATCGTGAATATTGTCGCGCCTCCTTCCTTTAAACGGGAAGGAAGAGCTATTTTCATCGTACTTGTGGCTATGGCGAAAGAATGTGTATGGTGGACGCGTCTGAAAGGTCTAGAGACAAAGACTTTCCTCTCTGGGCAATCTCTCATCAACTTCTTCAAGTATCACCTGAAGAGGAAGTTGAGAGTAGAAAAGGAAGTCTTGTCTAGTGAATGCTTCAAAAAAAGATGGGTGAATGTAGCAAGGATGGCACGTGTGAACGACGGAGCCATCTTGAGCATAACCCTATGAACAAGAAAAAAAAATAAAACAAAAAGGCAAAAGAGAGTCACTTACTGTTATAGTTTCTTCAATGAGAATATTGACCAAGGTTACCGTGGTCTTTTCCGTGGGCTTGTCCTTCCACGGCTAAACCTAAACTGTCCTCCCCTCTTTTTACACGAGAACATTACTGTGTGATACACGATCCCTATTGATCGGCCTTTCCTTTTCTTTTTTTTTTCGATCCCTTTTGATCGAACTGCCCCTTTTTCCCTTCCTACGATCCCTTTTGATCGACACCACCAATTTTTTTTTTTTTTTTTTTTTTTCCTTCCTTCCCCCTCCCAAAAAGAAAAGCTCTACATTGTATTTGTCCCATCTTCGTTGAGCCCTGTGTGGCTAATAAAAGAAATGTATCTATCTATCTATCTATCTATCCATCTATCTATCTATCTATCTATCTATCTATCTATCTATCTATCTATCTATCTATCTATCTAGCTAGCTAGCTAGCCAGCTATATAGCTATCTAGGTGTCTGTCCGTCTGTAAGTATGTCATTATTCAGTTTTATTTCAATAGAATTTCAACAAATCTACAAATTTGTATGTTTTGTTTTGTGTATATATTCTCATGCATGTAGTTGTATATACAGACATGCTGATATATACTTAAATCGGAAACATCTGGAAAGTTTTACAAATTGCTACAGTTCCAGTGTCAGATTGGATTTGTAGTCTTCGAATCAGCTTTCCCCTTCTGGTTTTGAGAAGCTTAATTTCTCAAGATTGGTATTTAGGCAGTGTGTTACATGTCCCAGTGCCCCAATGATTACAGGTATAAACCTGAACTTGTAATCTGGATAGATTAAGTATAGATTTTTCAGTCGACCAGCGTAGGTATTTTTTTTCGCTGATATTTAGCTTTATGTTAACGTCCGCTGAGCAGATGATTTCCACAACTGTACAAATATTTTTCTTCCATATCCCAAACCATTCTGTTAGGCCTGTTGTGTCTTACAATTTATTGAGGTTTTCACTGGGACATTCCACCAGTACTCCTTTTTATAATGAGTGGCCATGGCTTCCATCATACAGTGGGTTCTTATTTCTTTGTCTTCGGGGTTATCCTTCCGACGGATTTCGTTATGCAGTGTCCGTATGTATATATGCATGTATGTATGTATGTATGTATGTATGTACGTACGTACGTACGTACGTATGTATGTATGTATGTATGTATGTATGTACGTATGCATGTATGCATCTATGTATGTATGTATGTATGTCTGTATGTATGTACATAAGTAATTACATAGTATCTATCTATCTATCTATCTATCTATCTATCTATCTATCTATCTATCTATCTATCTATCTATCTATTTATCAAAAGATTTCTTTACTCCTCAAGTCATGTTTGAGATATTCGTAATGAGTTGGTTGTAGTGCAAGATTTACCACTGAGTGCCGTTAAGTAAATCACACTTTATGCAGAATTGCATAAATTCTATACTGCAATAAATATATACATTCTTATTTGTAATTAATCAAAGCGCGAGATTTTACTGGAGGTCAATATTTTGTTTTATACATATGTCAAGGCATATGTGCGTTTTTACCACTTAATATATAATTAATGTATCATTCTTTATGTTAATAGCTCAAATATCTTTTCAGAATATGCATAATGTAGAAACTATTTCTTTTCGCAATTTACTAATTTCACATTTAACTAAATGCAATCTGTGCACGCACGAAGACGTTGTAAATAACTTACTATATCCGATTATTTCACTTCCTCTTTTTGACTTTCTCATTTCTTTTTAAATTTCACCATTGTCATATCTAGTGTTTTACACACATCTATTGATCGGCCAGTTCTCTCTCACAAACACATACATACATACATACATAATCATTTGCATATACAAGTTAGGAAATTAATGTGGTTGTGATATATAGACTTACATGGAAACGCACAAAACAAACATATACACATGCTCACATATAGACTTCACACAAAGCAATGTAGGATTTTCAGAGAATCATCTGCTTGAATAATAATACTTATTTCTGATGTCAGACTATTAATTCTGAATATATTATGCTGAAGTGTTAAAATTTGGCAACTCAAGCTAATATTAAGCATAAATTTTCTATCGCTTCTAGCTAAGGCAACAATAAATGTGAATTGGTTGCTACAAATGGAGTACACTATTGGTGTGAAATATTTCGGTGACATTTTTTAGGCATGCACGCTGAAGTTAAATGTTTTATGCAATTATAATGTTCTATAATCAATACAACACGCTCTACATCCTCAATGGATAAATGGTTCTAGATCAATAAGTTAAATGCCATTAAGTGAACATCAATAAGATGTATTACTCGGGTTAGGCTTACAACAGCTTCTTCTTTTAAATGATTATTAAAACAAGATGAAAACATTAAAAATAAGAAAATAAAATGTGATGAAAGTTTATTGCTTATGCTCTCACCAGGTCTGGTGATACGACTGAATCGAGAGGACTGACTCGAATGGGGAAAGGTTTTAGAGAATAATAGCTAAAATTAGCGACGCTAATTTTGAAAATATGCACATGAAGGACCTTTGCAAAGGAAATGTTGAGATCTGAATCAAAGAACAACTACATTTTTGTATATTGTTTCAAATAACAAAAAAATGTTTTATTTGTTTTACGACGCATCGGTATTCGAGTTGTAGAAACTTATGACTGTAGAAAAGATTTCGTGGCATGCATGACAAATAAAAATTACTTCAGAATTAATGCTTTCTTACATAAAAATGCGTCAAATTTTAAGGAATAAACTGGACGATAATATCAAACTGTCAACTGTAACTCATAATTGATATTTGTTTTATCGAGATCGGATGGAAGGCAAGTGCTGATAATTAGGGCGATTTGAACTCTGAACATAAAGAAGCTGGCCGTGTACCGCAAAGGGTCTTTCTAACAATTCTGCCTGTGTATTTTCTAATGTCTCGGTTTAAAGTCATATTCATGAAGCAGAAATTTAATTTATGAAACTGTACTAATAAGATGAACTAAGGTGAACTTAACATCCTCTCATGAAGACGAGTCAACAGCCGGTACAGAGGTAACAGTTTTCCTTGTGTTTGTACGCTATATTTGTGATGATAACATTGATGAAGATTTATTAATTTGCCAGACATTGCAGAATCATGCTACAGGGGAAGCAATATTTAATTTAATTTATTTGCCCATGAAAGATGAAATTTAAAGGAAACTATGTTCAAGTATTTACACGGTTAGAGCTGTAGTTATGGTAGTGAAAATTTATGGTTCTGATACAAACATGAAATAGAAAAATTCAAATATTGAAAGTATCCACTGTGTCCTTCATCCTGAAGCATTTCTAGTGAGGTGTATGCCTCAAGATTTAATACTTTAATGCTTTTATTGCTAAATCGGTCAACATTATTAAATAAAGGTTATCAAATGCATGAATCTGTTTTTCATTAACTGAAATCTGCATAAACATTTATAACTCCTTACTAAAATGCGTTGATTATTGCATGCAAATAAGTTTGTTAGCTTTTCGAATTCCATATGCATCAGTAAATGTTGGTTCATTTGTCTAAATATCCTTCTGAAATTTCAACTAAATTAAGACACTAGTTTAGATGAGAAAATAGCATTATTTCTGAGATATTCACTTATACGAATTGAAGCGAATATTGCAATGTAGGATCAGAATACTGTATTTTATAGATTCTAAAGCAAAATGAATGCACTTGTGAGTGAATTAACACATCGAGACGTATCGATAGTCAAGGAAACTACTGAATGTGTTGAAGATATTAGTCATCATTAAAATCACACAGTGTCGCAAACATAATGTTGTCCAGCTTTTCTATAATGGTTGTAGAAACCTAGGGATTATTATTATTATTATTATTATTATTATTATTATTATTATTATTATTATTATTATTATTATTATTATCATTGAGTGAGAGAGCAGTGCATGCCATCAAAGTGACACTGGGGTAAAATATACGAAGCCCAGTATACCCATCATGACTGCCCGTCTGATAATGGTACACCAGGCACATGTATCACAACCATATATGCTTGACATGGTGATCTCATATCAAGATAAGCAGTGCATGACCTCGCAGGTGGGGCTCAGTTAGAATTTTCTTCAGGTCGAGTAGCCCATCTCACTCAAAAGGTCTCTGAATAAGGTTTGTTTAAGGATGTTGAGCAAAACACCCATGTTTCCAAAGGTGAATTATTCAAACCCCAAAGAATTTCTCTCAACACATGGCTATGATGATTCCCCACTACTTCTGCTCATGATCAGAGATGCACATATCCTCAGTCACCAAGGGACATGCTCAACTGGTTAAGGTCAAACAACTGACAAGCAAATCTGTGGTATTAAGCAGAATATTTGCTGTAGCCCATTTTTTATACCAAGACAAAACAATGTACATGATAACACTTACAATAAATTAAGATCAGAAGCCTGGTACTGCATCTGGGCATTTATTATTATTATTATTATTATTATTATTATTATTATTATTATTATTATTATTATTATTATTGTTCAGTAGTTTTATTTTTATAACGCGCTTTCACTTCACTACCGAGCGCAGCTCTGTGCGCCTTGGGTATGTGCTGTGGTTTGCTGTGGTGCTCTTATGTTTACTGTATTGAAAGTGTTTTGCGTAGAATGTGTGCAGTACCCAGTAGTGCAATTTTCTGTATGTTATATATATTTGTAAGTCCTGGTGTTTTCGTTATGTATTTGTCTGAATATTTTTTTATTATACCTAAGGCACCTACTATGATAGGAATTGTTTCAGTTTTTAGATTCCACATTCGAGTTACCTCTATTTCCAGGTCTTTGTATTTTGAAAGTTTTTCCATTTCTTTTAGAGAAACGTTGTCATCTGCTGGTATTGATACATCAATTAGAAAGCCTTTTTTTTTTCATGATCTTTGACAACTATATCTGGTATATTTGCCTTAATTTCTCTATCTGTGTGTATTGGCATATCCCAGAGTATGGTTGCTTTCTCGTTTTCTGTGACCTTTTCTGGCGCGTGTTTATACCATCTTTTTTCTGTTGTTATTCCATAGTGTTGGCATAGCTTCCAGTGTATATAGGTCCCAGCTCTGTCGTGTCTATGAATATATTCCTTCTTAGCCAGGACTGGGCAGCCAGAGATAATATGATTTATTGTTTCTTGTCCATCTCCACATATTCTACAGTTACTTGTTATGTTTGTTTTCATTATATGTTTTTGGTAATTTCTGTTGGGGAAGCTTTGGTCTTGTGCAGCAATTAAAAATCCTTCAGGCTCTGCTTTGAGTCCTGAGCTTCTCAACCATTGCTGGGATTTTTCTCTGTCTATTTCTTTTGCATTTAGTTTAGCCCAGTATTTACCATGTAGGGGCTTTTCTTGCCATAGTTTTATCATGGTCCGTTGCTGTTCTAGTTTTAGCTTGTATTTCATTTGTTTTATAGCTTTTGTTGTTTCTTCTTCTTCTTCTTCTTCGTATTTGTTAGGTAGTATGATTTCTTGTTTGTATTTGTCAGCTTCCTTAAATACTGAAAACAGTTTTTTGTTTTGCTCGTGTTTTGTGGCTATTTGCATTAGTTTTCCTTGCTTCTGGAGTAGGTATTTTTGCAGTCCTATGGTCTTTATTTTATAATAGTTTTCCAGCTGTATAAAACCCCTGCCACCTTCTGTGCGTTGTATATATAGCCTTTCTATGTCAGATTTTGGGTGGTGCATCCTATATCCTGTCATTATTTTTCTTGTTTTCCTGTCTATTTTACATAGTTCGTTTAGTGTCCAGTTAAGGATGTTGTAGCTGTAGCATATAACTGGGACAGCTAAAGTGTTTCTACCCATTATCTTGTTTTTAGCATTGAGCTCTGTTTTTAGTATTGATCTAACTCGTCTATAGTATTCTTTCTTCATTTTTTCTTTCATTTGTGTGTGTTGTATCCTATCTAGTTCATTGACTCCTAAATACTTATATGGTTGGCGTTCGTCTAGTTCTCTTATTTCATTGGTTTTATCTAGTGTTATATTGCTACTTTTAACTAGTTTTCCTCTTTTCAAGGTTGCTTTGGCACATTTTTCTAATCCGAATTTCATATCTATTTCCTTGGTAAAGTCGTGTACTGTCTGTAGTTGTGTTTCTAGCTCTTTGTCACTTTTAGCATATAATTTTAGGTCATCCATATATAGAATGTGACTGACTGTTTTCCCGTAGCATTTGTAACCGCATTCAGTTCTATTTAGCAATTCAGTTAAAGGTGTGAGTGCCAGGCAGAACAGGATTGGAGAGAGCGTGTCTCCCTGGAATATTCCTCTTCTAATGGGGATGGCTTTCGTTTTCACAAGTCCCTCTTTTGTTTGGAGCTGTAGCACTGTCTGCCATTTGTTCATTGAGTGCCTTATGTATTTTATAATAATTGGTGCCACCTTGTTTATAGCTAGTGTTTCCAGAATCAACGTGTGGGGAACACTGTCAAAAGCCTTTTGGTAGTCCACCCAGTCCATACTAAGGCCTTTCTTCTTTCTGCGGCTGTCTTCAGTTATGGCTTTATTGATCAATAATTGATCTTTACAGCCATATGAGCCCTTGCAACATCCCTTCTGCTCTTCTGGAAACAGGTTGTTATTTTCCAGGTGCTTACTCAATCTCTGCGATATTATTGCAGTAAAGGCTTTTTAGATCGTAGGGAGACAGGTTATAGGTCTATAGTTTTGTGGTTTCTCCGTTTCCGTGGATCTGGGAATTAAGATGGTTTTCCCTTTCGTGAGCCATTCAAATATTGTCGCTGGTTCTGCAGTAGGTTGTTAAAGTTTCCTGCCAGCTTTTTATGCATTCCTGTCAGGTGTTTTAACCAGAAGTTGGGGATCTTGTCGTGCCCAGGTGCCTTCCAGTTGCTTAGTCTTTGCAGTGTCTGGGTGACCTCTTCAGTTGTTATAGGGGTCCAGAGTTGCTCAGGTGCTAAGTTCGTTGTTTTAATGGTCCTTTTCTAGGGTTGTTGCTTCACCGACCATATTTGTTTCCAGAATTCTTCCAGTTTTTCTGCTGTTGGTGCTGCAGTAATGTCTATTTTATTTTTACCCAGTTCTTGGTAGAGATTTTTGGGGTTGGATTTGAACTGTTTGTTTTGTTCAAAGAAACGTTGGCATTTCTCAGACCGGCGGATCCTTTGTACTTTGGCAAGGATATCTTGCTTTAGTTTTTCTTTTGCTTCAGGTAAGTCTTTTTTCTGTAATGCTGTATTTGTACAGTATTTTTGTTTTCTTCTTGTTACTTAGTTGTGTTGATTGTCGACTAATTTCGTTGAGAATCGATAAGTCTTTTCTCTTTTTTTAAATTTTGTTCTGAATATTATTTACCCACAAGGTCTGTTTGGGTGGTAGAACTCTTGTTCGGATGGGTTTGAGTGAGTATCCTGCTTCTTTTGTGGCTGCAGTGGCTGCCGCATATATTATGTCATTTAGCTCAGTGATATTGCCAGTTGTTTCTGTGGTTGTTAGTTCCGTGACGGCCAGGTTTATGCTATTTATTATTGATGTTGTTTTATTGTCTATTTTGATTTTTGGGAGATATAATCTGTGGTCCATTCTAAGATCTGTGGTCTTCAGTTCTTTAGTTATTCTCATTTTCATAATATCGTAATTATAAGGTTTCCCTTCGTTATTCCCAGGCTTTAGATTTGTTTTGCTTTCCTTTTTATTCATATGTTTGTCTGTGGTGTGCTGGTTTGGTGCTTTTTGTACACTATTATACATCTCTACGGTCTGGGTTATTATTATTATTATTATTATTATTATTATTATTATTATTATTATTATTATTATTATTATTATTATTATTATTCAGTAGTTTTATTTTTATAACGTGCTTTCACTTCACTAGCGAGCGCAGCTCTGTGCGCCTTGGGTATGTGCTGTGGTTTGCTGTGGTGCTCTTATGTTTACTGTATTGAAAGTGTTTTGCGTAGAATGTGTGCAGTACCCAGTAGTGCAATTTTCTGTATGTTATATATATTTGTAAGTCCTGCTATTTTTGTTATGTATTTGTCTGAATATTTTTTTATTATACCTAAGGCACCTACTATGATAGGAATTGTTTCTGTTTTTAGATTCCACATTCGAGTTATCTCTATTTCCAGGTCTTTGTATTTTGAAAGTTTTTTCCATTTCTTTTAGAGAAACGTTGTCATCTGCTGGTATTGATACATCAATTAAAAAGCATTTTTTTTCTTCATGATCTTTGACAACTATATCTGGTCTATTTGCCTTAATTTCTCTATCTGTGTGTATTGGCATATCCCAGAGTATGGTTGCTTTCTCGTTTTCTGTGACCTTTTCTGGCGTGTGTTTATACCATCTTTTTTCTGTTGTTATTCCATAATGTTGGCATAGCTTCCAGTGTATATAGGTCCCAGCTCTGTCGTGTCTGTGAATATATTCCTTCTTAGCCAGGACTGGGCAGCCAGAGATAATATGATTTATTGTTTCTTGTCCATCTCCACATATTCTACAGTTACTTGTTATATTTCTTTTCATTATGTGTTTTTGGTAATTTCTGGTGGGGAGGCTTTGGTCTTCTGCAGCAATTAAAAATCCTTCAGTCTCTGCTTTGAGTCCTGAGCTTCACAGCCATTGCTGGGATGTTTCTCTGTCTATTTCTTTCGCATTTAGTTTAGCCCAGTATTTACCATGTAGGGGCTTTTCTTGCCATCGTTTTATCATGGTCCGTTGCTGTTCTAGTTTTAGTTTGGATTTCATTTGTTTTATAGCTTTTGTTGTTTCTTCTTCTTCTTCTTCGTATTTGTTAGGTAGATTGATTTCTTGTTTGTATTTGTCAGCTTCCTTAACTACTGAAAACAGTTTTTTGTTTTGCTCGTGTTTTGTGGCTATTTGTATTAGTTTCCCTTGCTTTTGGAGTAGGTATTTTTGCAGTCCTATGGTGGTTATTTTATAATAGTTTTCTAGCTGTATAAGACCCCTGCCACCTTCTGTGCATTGTATATATAGCCTTTCTATGTCAGATTTTGGGTGGTGCATCCTATATCCTGTCATTATTTTTCTTGTTTTCCTGTCTATTTTACATAGTTCGTTTAGTGTCCAGTTAAGGATGTTGTAGCTGTAGCTTATAACTGGGACAGCTAAAGTGTTTCTACCCATTATCTTGTTTTTAGCATTGAGCTCTGTTTTTAGTATTGATCTAACTCGTCTATAGTACTCTTTCTTTATTTTTTCTTTCATTTGTGTATGTTGTATCCTATCTAGTTCATTGACTCCTAAATACTTATATGGTTGGCTTTCGTCTAGTTCTCTTATTTCATTGGCTTTATCTAGTGTTATATTGCTACTTTTAACTAATTTTCCTCTTTTCAGGGTTGCTTTGGCACATTTTTCTAATCCGAATTTCATTTCTATTTCCTTGGTAAAGCCGTGTACTGTCTGTAGTAGTGTTTCTAGCTCTTTGTCGTTTTTTGCATATAATTTTAGGTCATCCATATATAGAAGGTGGCTGACTGTTTTTCCATAGCATTTGTAACCGCATCCAGTTCTATTTAGCAAATCTGTTAAAGGTGTGAGTGCCAGGCAGAACAGGAGTGGAGAGAGCGTGTCTCCCTGGAATATTCCTCTTCTAATGGGGATGGCTTTCGTTTTCACAAGTCCCTCTATTGTTTGGAGCTGTAGCACTGTCTGCCATTTGTTCATTGAGTGCTCTATGTATTTTATGATAATTGGTGCCACCTTGTTTATGGCTAGTGTTTCCAGAATCAACGTGTGGGGAACACTGGCGAAAGCCTTTTGGTAGTCCATCCAGGCCATACTGAGGCCTTTCTTCTTTCTGCGGCTGTCTTCAGTTATGGCTTTATTGATCAATAATTGATCTTTACAGCCGTATGAGCCCTTGCAGCATCCCTTCTGCTCTTCTGGAAACAGGTTGTTATTATTATTATTATTATTATTATTATTATTATTATTATTATTATTATTATTATTATTATTATTATTATTATTATTATTATTATTATTATTATTATTATTATTATTATTATTATTATCATTATTATTCAGTAGTTTTATTTTTATACTGTGCTTTCACTTCACTACCGAGCGCAGCTCTGTGTGCCTTAGATATGTGCTGTGGTTTGCTGTGATGCTCTTATGGTTACTGTATTGAAAGTGTTTTGCGTAGGATGTGTGCAGTGCCCAGTAGTGTCATTGTCTTTGTTATATATGCTTGTAAGTACTGGTATTTGTGTTATGTATTTGTCTGAATATTTTTTTATCATACCTAAGACGCCTACTATGATAGGAATTGTATCTGTTTTAGATTCCACATTCGAGTTGCCTCTATTTCCAGGTCTTTGTATTTTGAAAGTTTTTCCATTTCTTTTAGAGAAACGTTGTCATCTGCTGGTATTGATACACCAATTAGAAGGCATTTTTCTCTTCATGATCTCTGACAACTATATCTGGCCTATTGGCCTTAATTCCTCTATCTGTGTGCTTTGGCATATCCCAGAGTATGGTTGCTTTCTCGTTTTCTGTGACCTTTTCTGGCGTGTGTCTATACCATATTTTTCCGTTGTTATTCCATAGTGTTGGCATAGCTTCCAGTGTATGTAGGCCCCAGCTCTGTCGTGTCTGTGAATATACTCCTTCTTAGCCAGGAGGGCTGGGCAGCCAGAGATAATATGATTTATTGATTCTTGTCCAACGCCACATATTCTGCAGTTATTTGTTATGTTTGTTTTCATCATATGTTTTTGGTAATTTCTGATGGGGAGGCTTTGGTCTTGTGCAGCAATTAAAAATCCTTCAGTCTCTGCTTTGAGTCCTGAGCTTCTCAATCATTGCTAGGATTTTTCTCTGTCTATTTCTATTGCATTTAGTTTAGCCCAGTATTTGCCATGAAGGGGCTTTTCATGCAATCCTTTTAACATGTTCCGTTGCTGTTCTAGTTTTAGTTTGGGTTTCACTTGTTTTATAGCCTTTTTTCCTTCTTCTTCTTCTTCTTCTTCTTCTTCTTCTTCTTCTTCTTCTTCTTCTTCTTCTTCTTCTTCTTCTTCTTCTTCTTCTTCTTCTTCTTCTTCTTCTTCTTCTTCTTCTTCTTCTTCTTCTTCTTCTTCTTCTTCTTCGTTAGGTAGTATGATTTCTTGTTTGTATTTGTGCTGCATCGACGCCCCCAAACGATGAAGTAGGCTAGCCCAATACGTAGATATAGAGGGAGAAGACTGGACGTCGTGTAGTTGAGTAGAGGTCCATCGAACGTGTGATATAACAATTTGTCAGCTTCCTTAAATACTGAAAACAGTATTTTGTTTTCCTTGTGTCTAGTGGCTATTTGTATTAGTTTTCCTTGCTTCTGAAGTAGGTATGTTTGCAGTGTTGTGGTGGTTATTCTGTAATAGTTTTCCGGCTGTATAAGGCTTCTACCACCTTCTGTACGTTGAATATATAGCCTTTCTATGTCAGATTTTGTGTGGCGAATCCTAGATCCTATCATTATTTTTCCTGTTTTCCTGTCTATTTTGGTTAGTTCGTTTAGTGTCCAGTTAAGGATATTGTAGCTGTAACTTATAATTGGGACGGCTAAAGTGTTAATACCTATTATCTTGTTTTCAGCATTGAGCTCTGTTTTCAGTATTGATCTAACTCGTCTATAGTATTCTTTCTTTATTTTCTCTTTCATTTGTGTGTGTTGTATTCTATCTAGTTCATTGATTTCTAAATATTTGTATGTCTGGCTTTGGTCTAAATCTTTTATTTCATTGGCTTTATCTGGTGTGATGTTGCTACTTTTAACTAGTTTTCCTCTTTTCATGCTTGCTTTGGCACATTTTTTAATCCGAATTTCATATCTATTTCCTTGGTAAAGCCACGTACTGTCTGTAGTTGTGTTTCTAGCTCTTTGTCACTTTTAGCGTATAATTTTAGGTCATCCATATATAAAAGGTGGCTGACTGTTTTCCCGTAGCATTTGTAACCGCATCCAGTTCTATTAGCAATTCAGTTAAAGGTGTGAGTCCCAGGCAGAACAGGAGTGGAGAGAGCGTGTCTCCCTGGAATGTTCCTCTTCTAATGGGGATGGCTTTGGTTTTCATGAGTCCCTCTTTTGTTAGGAGCTGTAGCACTGTCTGCCATTTATTCATAGAGTGTCTTATGCATTTTATAATTATTGGTGCTACCTTGTTTATGGTTAGTGTTTCGAGGATCCACGTGTGGGGAACACTATCAAAAGCCTTTCGGTAGTCGATCCATGCCATACTGAGGCCTTTCTTCTTTCTGCGGCTGTACGTTGTATATATAGCCTTATTATTATTATTATTATTATTATTATTATTATTATTATTATTATTATTATTATTATTATTATTATTATTATTATCATTATTATTATTATCATTATTATTATTATTATTATTATTATTATTATTATTATTATTATTATTATTATTATTATTATTATTAAAATAATAATAATAAGAAGAATATTTTCCTTTTACCACGGGTTTTGTTGGAACCCCTTGAGTCGTGCATGCGTAGCGGGCTTGCTACCTACAGCCTACGGTATCACGCTATTTGTTCTTTTCATCTATCTAATACTTTCTTGATTATTCTGGATGTTCCAAGGAAGCAAATCTTGTGTAGAAGTTCTACTGGACACTCGATTCAAATTGTATTTGTTTCCCTTGATGCCTTCTGATGCTATTCCTAAGGACCAAACAATGATTGGCATTTTCTATAGCCGAGCTATTTCATAGTCAAGAGAATTGTATCTATCTATCTATCTATCTATCTATCTATCTCTCTATCTATCTATCTATCTATCTATCTATCTATCTATCTATCTATCTATCTATCTATATATCTAAATTTTGACCTTTCCTCTTGATTATTCGTAGGTCAAAAAGGCATGCAACAGCAACCATATAGCATATGTAGTGCACCTTGTCCACCGCCACTACTAGGTCTGGTTTGTTATGCTGTAGCACCTGATCTGTTTGAATTGAGAAACACCAGAGGATTTTGCTAATCTGCAACTCCGTCAGACTCTGCGGCTTGTGCCCACACCACCTCTTGCCTCTCTCTATCCCCCGACTTTTCGCACAGTTTCCAATGTAGCACTTTTGTTTCCTGGTCGTGTCGCCACAACCTGTACTGGCTTTGGGTAATGGTTTCATCCTTACAATAATAATAATAATAATAATAATAATAACAATAATAATGATAATAATAATAATAATAATAATAATAATAATAATAATAATAATAATAATAATAATAATAATAATAATAATAATAATAATAATAACAATAATAATAATAATAATAATAATAATAATAATAACAATAATATTTTCCTTTTATCACAGGTTTTGTTGGAACTCCTTGAGACGTGCATGCGTAGTGGGCTTGCTACCTATAGCCTACGGTATCACGCTATTCGTTCTTTTCAACTATCTAATACTTTCTTGATTATTCTGGATGTGCCAAGGAAGCAAATATCATTATTATTATTATTATTATTATTATTATTATTATTATTATTATTATTATTATTATTATTATTATTATTATTATTATTATTATTATTATTATAATTATTATTTTATGTTTGACTTTTGTTTTGCATTTGTACAAGTTGGATCCAAGTCTCACCCAGAGACCTCAAGAGACAACAAGTTAGAAGTTCATGTAGGTGTTATACCTAGGATACCATATATTTGGATTTGTACAGTTTTGTTCAAGTGAATGTTTAAGAAACCATAAGAAAATTATATGTTTGCTTTAAAATTTGAGATCACATAGACAGTATTTTACGTAGGATATGGGCAGTTCCCATGAGCACTATCTTTTGAACTTCAGCCATTTTGGGGTTTCCTGGTATCTGAGCTAGGTAGTAATCAGCCCGTTTCGCTGTCGTTCCCAGGGCACCTATGACAATATGTATTGTTTTCGTCTTCAGATTCCACATTTTGCTAATTTCTATTTCAAGATCATTATATTTGCTCAGTTTTTGGTAGGTCTTGACAGATACGTTTACATCGATTGGGACAGTCATATCAATGAGGAGGCATGATTTTTGTCTGAAGTCTTTCAGTATGATGTCTGGCCTATTTGCGTCTATCTTTCTGTCAGTTTGAATGGTGAAGTTCCAGAGGAATGCAATTTGATCATTTTCAAGTACTGGGGGTGGTTTGTGTTCCCACCAGTTTTTATCATAGGGCAAGCCCAGGTCTTTGCATATTACCCAGTGAATATATTGTGCAGCTCTATCATGCCTGTTGAGATACTCTGTAGGCGCAAGCAGATTGCACATGGAGACAACATGATCGATGGTCTCATTTTGTTATTGGCATATACGACATAATGGGGAGCTGCCGTTCTTTAATATGTTGGCCTGGTAGTTCTTTGTAGGTAGGCATTGATCTTGGGCTGCTATGATAAACCCCTCTGTTTCTGATTTCAAGCCAGAGGCCATTAACCATTGGTGAGTAAGGGCTTTGTCAATATCTGCATTATTCGCTCTCTTTGGGTATTTGCCATTGAGAGGTTCTCCATGCCATTTTTCAGTCATAATATCTAAGGCAGCAATTTTTGCACGGGTTTTCAAGCGCTTAGCTTTTTCTGCAGGTGTTTCTAGTTCGTCTAATTCTTGAATTTTATTATTATTATTATTATTATTATTATTATTATTATTATTATTATTATTATTATTATTA
>NC_142932.1:72214620-72242120 GCF_046866305.1 Octopus bimaculoides | reverse complement strand
GGAATTCCCACAGACACACATTCTCATCTTTATATATGTGATTTTATGCGCATATTCGAAAATTCTAGTGTTATGGACCCTGTAAAAAGGATTTTGCTCCTGAAAAATGGAGCTGTTGGAGCTGACAAATGTGGGAGTTAAGGCCCAAATTGAGGGTGGGTGTGTTAATGTCAACCAGAGAAGTTGAATTGTTGGGAATGCTTTTAATTTGGGTCTAATATGTATTGTTTGAATTCCTTTGAAATAGGAAATATATATATATGTTCACTGGGTTTGTAAAAGAGAGTAAAGCTACAGGAAACCAAAATAAATCAATGTTACCAACTGGTGACTATGTATGACTCAGTGATAATAAAAAGACTCAAAGGAGATTTGCAACGAAATGATTTTACTGAACACTTTGCAAGTGAATCAGTGGAGGCAAAGATGCGTCTCATTTACTTGATAATTTATGCACCACATTGCAGAAATCACAATGTAAGTATATCTGAAAGGATAGTCTTACTCTTTTCTACCGTTGAATTACAAATAATGCTCATCTATTATGTTGGCGTGACCCTATAGGTTCCAATAGTACAACTGTATTCGTCTTTACTTAGGAAAAATAACTAAATTGTGGGTGTGAAGTCCCCATGAAGGGGTCTTTGTAACTTCTAAGAATAAATTTTAGAAATATTACTATATTTGTGTGTAATATGTATGGTTAACATTTTATCAGCATCAAAAATTTATAAATTTTCATGGGGGTTATGGCTGTTATGCATAGAATATAATTCCCAAATTTCATAAAGATCCATTCACTACTTTTGACGTAGTTTTGAATAAAAAAAACAAATGACTAATGTGTGTGTTTGTGTGCATGTGTATGTGTGTGTTGTGGGTGTATATATGTATAGATATCTGTATGCGTGTATATATGTGTATATATGTGTACATATTGCATGTACATATATATATATATATATATATATATATATACATATATATACATGTACGCATATGTATACATATACATGTATGCATATAGATCTATATCTATATATTTATATATACATATACGTGTACATATACAACTATATGTATACATGTATACATATACGTCTCTCTCTGTCTCTATAGTGGTCGGTAGTGTTAAATATTCAAGCGCTCTATACCGCAGGCTACTCTTCAGGTCAAGGTTATCTTGATTAAATGAAATATATATATATATATATATATATATATATATATATATATATATATATATATATATATATATATATATATATACATATATATATATGTATATATATATATATATATATATATATATATATAGAGAGAGAGAGAGAGAGAGAGATAGAGAGAGAGAGATAGAGAGAGAGAGAGAAATGGATAGATAAACATACACGAAAACAGAGTCGTACATGTTAAAGATGCTGATATCTGTTGTCTTATTAATATTTCCTACTATGGCAGAGATTTCAGTAGATATATTTCCTGAATTTATCAATTATTTACATTTATACCAGTATACTCTTATATATTTCAATATCCATTTTCCCGTTCTTTATGATTGATTGACCTCATCTTATTGCTCACTGTATGTTGTGCTTAAGTACATCCCATTCTCAGCCCAATTCCTCCTACAACACATTACTTCCTATCGCTATAAATCTACTTATAGAATCGAGATTGCTATATGTATATATACATGAAAGTTTGTGAAAGTGTGCGCCTATTTTGTATATATGTATATATATATATATATATATATATATATATATATATATATATATATATATATATATATATATATATATATATATATACAGAGGTTAGACAAAATAATGGAAACACTTAGCATCATAGCATCATAAGTTTGAAATATCTATAAAACCGTCAAGAGCTTGTATATTGTTATGTATCTTTGATTTATTATTAGTGTTGCTTAATATGTTTTGCTAAAATTGCAGTTTCTTTCCAGATATCATCAGAAAAAGGTCATTACAATTCATTAAAATGACAGATCTATCGGACTTTCAAAGAGGTCAAATCGTTGGTGCTCCTATGGCAGGCGCTAGTGTAACGAAAACAGACGAAATGTTTGGTGTATCAAGAAGTACTGTCGCGAAAGAGGGAAAAACCACCTCGTCGAAACAAAACTCCGGAAGAAAACCAAAATTTTCAGTTAGAGACCGTCAGACTCTTACGCGAATTGTTAGAAAGGTATACAAAGGTACAGTTCCCCAAATTACTACAAAGGTTAATGACCATCTCGAGAACCCAGTTTTCACAAGAACTGCTCCCCGGGATCTGCACAAAGCCGAATTTCGCGGGAGGGCTGCAATCAGAAAACCACTACTTTTAAAAACAAACGCTGTAAAGCGTTTAGAGTGGAGTAAAAACCTGCAGAATTTGTCGCTAGAGCAGTGGAAGAATGTTATTTCCTCGGACATGTCATCCTTTACGTTATTTCCGACCACCAGCCGAGTATACGTATGGAGACAGCCAAAAGAAGCATTTGACCCAGACTGCCACCTTCCAAATGTTAAACATGGAGGAGGATCTGTGATGATCTGGGGGGCTATATCTTGGAAACCCGCCGACCCAGTGGTCTCCTGTCATGGCAGAATTAGTAGTCAAGACTATTTAAGAATTTTATGTGATCATATTCATCCTATGTTTGCGGAACCGTTTCCGCAGGGAAACGCAATCTTTCAGGAAGATAATGCACCAATTCACACAGCTAACTTTGTTACTGAATAGCACGAGGAACATTCTAGTGAAGCTTAACATCTTATCTGGTCACCACAGTCCCCAGATCTCAATATTATTAAACATTTATGATGCATTATGGGAAACGAAGTGAGGAATCATCCCTACAAGAACTGGAGAGTGTTTTAGCTGAAGAATGGACAAAAAGTCCGTTGGAAACAGTTCAAAATTTGAATGAGTTCATAGTTCGTAGAATTCAAGCTATAATTACTGCCAAAGGCAGTCCTACCCCATGTTAAAATAATTTTGTTTGAAAATTTTAAGGTGTGTACATTATTTTGTCCAATCCTTGTATATGATATGTATATATAAATATATATATATATATATATATATATATATATATATATATATATATATATATATACACACATACTTGGAAATGGATGCGTCCCGTTCAATTAAATAATAAACAATATTATATATAGCAATGTTAAATCTCTGAACAAGGTATTAACAGTAAATGCATGACAAGGTGAAGTATATTTGCCACTTAAATGTGGCTGTCCCCTAAGGGTGGATGTTACTGTTGCTTTTAGCCCCAGGAGAACATCTCCTCCAGCTGGCTATTGACACACATCTGTGTCATGTCTGTATTTGCAAAGGGAAGTCATCCTATATACATATACATACATATATATATATATATATATATATATATATATATATATATATATATATATATATATATATATATATATATATATATATACATACATGCATATGCAGCCATGAATATATATATGTTTAGGTATTTATCTACCTACCTTTCTACCCAAGGTGAGAACTGGCAGGACGTGGAAGATGAAGGAACGTGTAGAGGTAGCTAAGGAGCGCCTAAGGATGAGAGAGATCAATGGGCACACTCAAACCAATAGACAAGAACTCAGATCCTCTAAAATGGAATGATGGTCCAAGACTAAAGGAAAAGCAAACAAAGACGTGGTGATCCAAGAGATCAGGGAACAGCAAGACAAAGGAAGGCTCCAGAAAGCAGTGCAAGAAAGTCAGCAGAGATAATTGACAACATGGAAATGTGCTCTCCAAAGAGGCCTGAGCTGGAACGACCAGTAGCACATGATTCCACTCAGGATCAGCTTCATTCTCAGAAACTCCTTCGCTCAAATGGCACCCAGGTAAAATGGGGGAAATCCTAGAACCCCTCGTGTCCGCTCTGCAACGGAAGACAGATGATGGAGCACGATCTCAGCTCTTGCAAAGCAGCTCTCACTCAAGGGAGATACACTTGGATGCACAACCAAGTGCTGAAAGAGATTGCTGAAGCGGTCGAATTCAATACGACCAAGAGCAAAGGACGACGCACAGAACCCGAGACATGGGTAGTCGAATTTGTAGGCTCATCTACCTACAGCCTCATAAAGCATCTCTGGAAGAAGCAAGACTAGAGCTTTGAGGGCCATGGAAGAAGCGGCGAAGAAGGCCTCAAGTTAGATCTGGTCTAGGAGGAACAAAGGCCAACATCATAAGACTTAATTTGCCCCAATTCAAGCGAGTGCCAGATTGGCCTAGTCGTGTTGGCCTGCACCTCTGGAGCCGGCGATATGGGTTCGAATCCCGCTGTAAAAAAAAGAACCTCACATCTGGGTCGCCTGAGCGCTTGCCAGTGTACTCAGCTGGAAATAGGTACTTAGCGCTTCTCAGAGCCGCAGCACACGTCACAATACTGTTAGAAACCAGACAAACCAATCCAACCTAAGGCGTACTAAAACGGACAGCTGGTGGACATCCGGGAGTCATGACTCGGATGTGCCAGTAGTTAATAAGTCAGGAGTTAAGTGTCAGAAGTTAAGGACCGAAACACTTGCCTAAAGGGGTTTCTCCTCTGAGGACCACCTGTTGCTACGCTCTCCCCGAGTTTCTTTCCACTTGCACGAAGTTTAAAAGTAAAGAAGGGTTGGGGTCGATTCATCCGAATAAAAATTCCTCAAGGCGGTGCTGCTGCATGGTCACGGTCTAATGACATAAACAATTCAAAAAAGCCTTAATGTCTTGATGGATTGAATTGTGGGGCACTGCATATATGTGGGCAGTACTTAAGTACGTTTCTATTCAGTTTGGTTTTAAAACCACGCCTTAGTCGATAAAATTATTCACTATTCTCTTCATGAAAATGAATAGCTTTAAGCTTACGTTAGAAATTATTATTATCATTATTGTTGTTGTTGTTATTGTCATTATTTTTGCCATTTTAGTCTTATTATTTATATCACTGTCATTTCATTTTATATATGGTGTTGTCTTAAAATTTCTAGTAATGCAGGTGTCATAATTCAAATCCCTCTTCAAGTACAGATGCATCAATTAATGACCACTTTCATTGTCTTACATTTTCTGTTTGTCATTGTCTCTATCGCTTTCTCTGTCTCTCTCTCTAACTCTATCTCTCTCTCTAACTCTATCTCTCTCTCTCTCTCTCTCTCTCTCTCTCTCTCTCTCTCTCTCTCTCTTCACATTTCCCAGTTTATTTAAGTTTGCATCATTAAATATTCTATTATCACGGTAAGTACGACATTTTGTAGCAGCGATATAAATAGTTCGAGCCACAATAAACTTAGATAATTGGTGATAGTTTTGCGATTTTATTTGGTATAAGAATATACTTTACCTTTAATTACCTCCATAAAAATATCGTTCAGTTACTTTAGTATTGCTTATATTCCTTGTAACATAGTCCCACCGGTCCCATTTTTTTTATTTCATACCATTTAATCTCTAAAAATCTGTCCTTTGACGTAAATCTCTCTTAATAATCGTTTTAAACATTGACAGACGTCTAAATATTTAGAGAAAGGTCTATAGTCTCTTATACCAATTATATTTCTTGGTTTATATTTAATCATCTTACACAAGGGCAAAGAGAACTGAGAGTTGAACAACGGAGATAAAGAAATCTACCGAAAAACCTGCAAGTAGCAATTCCACTGTTTCACTTATTTTATTACCACTGTATTTAAATAAAGTATGAAAATTCACTAATATCAGGTTTAAAAATCAAATCTATGCTAATGATTTGAATATTATATTGGAAAGAATGTAAAACAGTATTGGCAACGTTCTACACAAGAAACACGTTTGTCATAAATACCGGTGTCCACACTAACATTATATTACCTTCCACAGTTCACTAAACTGAATGTAACTACTACACCATAATATGGTTTTTTATACTTTTCACAAATCTGAGGACTCGTAATACCGGTTACTCTGATCCTGGGCGTATAAGCGACTGAGATCACAACATTCTCTTGAACGGGAAGCTGGTCTCTTACATGGCTCAAGGATAGAAATCTTAAGAGAAGGTAAGTTGAATACATGGAGCCCGAAGAGATGAAAGGCAAAGCTGACCACAGCGCGATTTGAACTCAGAATGTAAATAGCCGGAGGAAATGTTGCTCAGAATTTTGTCCGACGTGTTAAAGATTCTGAAAGTTTCCCGACTTTATAGTATAGTTTACCGCTAAGTATAACACTAACAGTGTTAGACTGATGTTAGTAAATGCGACGTTTTTCTGTAGCTCCATGTTTTCGGCAACGTGCTTTAAGCCATCAATTTATTCGCGTGGATCCATTCAGTGGCAAAGAATAAATGATAACAAAGACTAGTCTCAGACAAGAACAGGCTGATGCTATGAAGTTTTCGAACAGTCTCCACACAAAGGGTGTGAAATGTCCGTGACTGATACCCAAACTAAATATTTGTTGGTCAAAATATCTACAGAGGCATAAAGACAGAAATGAGGTAGTGCATTCAATAAATTCACCAGAGTGAAGTCACTCGAAGAGAGATGATGCTGTTAAATGGCGTGTATCTATCTGAAGGCAATTTTCTTTTTGCCCACGCAATCCAGTACATCGGTCCGTCCATTTCTGACAAATCCTTTGTTTTCTTTCCGTGGATGTTTTTTTTAACATTTTAAATCAGAAAAATTTGCTTTCCCTTGGCTCAACGCTCTTGCATTTCCTGGCGGGAGAGATATAATGCAAGAGATATGCAAGAGATAAATCGAGAGAGAGGAAGAGAAAGAGAGAAAGAGTTCAAGGGAGAGAGAGAAATAAAAAGAAACAGAGAAAGAGGGAGAGTGGGAAAGGGAGGGAGAGGGGAAAAGAGAGGAAGAGAGAAATGAATAGGTGAGAGGGAGGGGGAAAGTGAGGGAGAGACAAATGAATAGGGGAGAGGGATAGGAAGAAAGATAAAGGGAGAGAGAGGGGGAGAGAGAAATGAGATAAAGTCGGAGAGAGAGAGAGAGGGGGGAGAAATGAAGAGAGAGAGACGGAAAGCAAGAGGAGAGAAAGGTAGAGAAGAAATAAAGAGTGAGAGAGTGAGTGTATGCGTGTATTGTATGTCTGTGTGTGTGTGTGTGTGTGAGGGAGAGAGAGAGAGTGAGACCCCAGAGAGCTTCATATGAACAAGGAAAACGCGCTACATCATTAAGGTGCTTGGAGAGAGAAATTCAAAGTTTAAGAAATTTCCAGTTAGATTCATGTCACGCATTTTGGAAACATTCCCGTAATCGGCATAGCAGTTTATTCCAGTATTGTCCAATCCAACCAAGCCTGGCTCTATCAATAATAAAGCATTGTTGCTAATTAACAAGAATGGGATTTCCATGTGTATGTTCACTAAAAATAATACTTTTTTTTCTCTAAATTATTCTCATAAGAATTGTTTTTTCTACTTTCATTTTCAATTATAGATATCAGCAAAACGAAACTGAATAAAATAAATAGATAATATTAAGAGGAAATAAAAAGTTAAAAATAAATTTTCTCATATGGAGGAAAATTGAAATGAAATAATGGGAATATACATTATCTTTTATTTTATTATTCTATATTTCAATAAATTTTATGCTTCCTCGTCTTTTATAAATAATTCAACCGCTTTAGATATTTCTAATCTTTTGCAGAGAACGGTAAATAAATGAAGAAATAGAAGAAATATGTAACAAAAGAGCCATGTCATGACGTTAATAAAATATTATTCCCATGTCAAGTGCCACATATCCAAGCGCTGAATCAAGGTGGGTAGGGAATGATTTGAACTATAATAAACCTAGAGCGTCTCCGATATTGTCGTGATTTCACTTGCAATAAGATAATTCTTTACATCTGATTGCCTCCATAAAAATATCGATCATCTTCTTAACACTGGCTCTCAGAATGTTCCTAATAACGAGGTCCCACTGGTCGTAGTCTTTTATTCTTTTACAAGATTTCCTCCTTCCACAGAAATGTCTGAAAATATTGATCTTTTACCAATGCTATCTCACTGTACCATCACGCACAAAACACACACACATACACAAATACGCGCACACACACACACACACACACACACAAATATATACATGTACAAGGATATATATGCACATATACATGCACAAGCACAAATCCACGTAAAGTAAAAGCAGCCCATCACATGACTTTCCATTCAGACGATTGCCTGTGACCAATTTGAAAAGGGAAACATACGGGAATATGTTATTCAAGTCAATTCTTTATTCACATCTTATCTCTCCACAATCTGCCTACTACTACTACTACTACTACTACTACTACTACTACTACTACTACTACTACTACTACTACTACTACTACTACTCAGGGCATGTGCTTAAAGTTCAAGTGGTAGTTAATTAATCGAACCCGAAATGAGTGAAACTTAAAGTCAACCTCAGCAGCATTTGAACTCAGAACGTGTTGAAATGTAGCTAAGCATTTTGTACGGTGTACTAATGATTCTGCCAGTCTGTCACCTTCATATTAAATTTCTTCCACATGTCAAAGACCTAGTTTCTCTTGACACCAATTTACTGAACCTTATTTCCACGATTAAGTTTAGTAAGTACCTTTGCTGTAATCCTTTTCAATCTAAAGATATATATGACTATTTAAAAACTCTTATAATAAGTTTATATTCTCGGACAAAGCTAGCAATCTATACGAGGTAGATAAATACATGCATAATACATCATTACCTAATAGCATTATGTATAAATTAAAAAAATATGATATAAATAATTAGAACTCTATTAACATGTTGGATAGCCAAGTGGGAAGTATTCATTTCACTAAATAATAGACCAAAGTAAAGCTAATGAACCCGACTGAGTTAGGTTTAGGAAGCCAAATGTTTTTAAGGAACATTAATAATAAAATTATGAAATCGTCAAACCTATTGCCATGGACTTACAGCTCCTTGGTGATATGTTAATTTAAATCCATCTGCAGTAAAAATAAAGCGAACTTTCTACCCGTCGACATCTGAATCATTGTTGCGTAATGCATTGGAATTTACACGTTCGTTTAAAGCCATAGATGAGCATATAATGTTCATTATGTACGCACGTAAGATACTATGACGGATCTACTTAGACCAAAAAGGATAACCAAAGTGAAATACTCGATGTTCCAATGGGTTCGTATGATAGTGCACATAACGGTTGTTCAAGTTTTTACCAAACTTGGTGTGCTGACTCAATGCAATGCCGGAATTGCTTATCTGAAATTTCAGCTTTCTAGTTGAAGTGGTTTCGGAGTTATAGACTTGTTTTTAACTATAGTCACTAGGTGGCACGAGATCCAACTTCCGTAAACGCAAGGGAGATGTAAAATAAAAGTGTATTTATACATTCTTAAGGTTACTGAATTGAAATTGCTCTATGCAAATGTTCAAAACTAGGCTATACTAAGATAGAGGCCACTACAAGCATTCAATAACATACAAAATTGAAAACAATACCTATTTTAACTTTATAGGTTTAATTCCAATTTTAAATAACTCTTAAGAAAAAGGGTGCTGATAAAAGGGTGCTAGATAAAAATAAATCGAAGTTGAAGTTCCTCCTTTTTTTTTTCATAAAGAACTTGAAGGCAGTTGATTGCCGTTCTGCGCTCTGATTTGTTCTGGGAATTTCCAGTTTCGATGGTTCTCAATTCCAATGCTTTTTTATGAACTTGCAAGCTACCACATAATTTCTGATAATCATGTGCATTGAACATTTTGGCAGTAAACCAAAAATCTTCCCAGCTGTAAGAGATGAATCGACAAACATTGAGAAGCAAAACTCTTTTCTCTGGTAGAAAAATAAATACCAAAAGAACTAGTATTGCTCGAGAATCTCATCGTGTATTACTTTATTAGGGTATTTTTTGAAACTTTACAGTAGGAAATTTCCGATTTCTTCAAAGAAACGATAACTCTGGTCAAATGAAACAGAAATTTCATGTCATATCGCCATCCTGCTGATTCAGTAATACTTTCTTCACCATTGTTGAAATTAGACTGGAGTTTCTCGTAATTACTTAGAAGCTCTGAGATAAATTTATATTCAATACTGGGAGATGACTTTATCCATTACAACACGAAGAACTCTATCAAGGATATAATGCTGACAACCAAAAAAATGGGGTTCTTTGAAACCCTTTTGAGCAAACTTTGCAACTGAGGGACAATGCCATTTCTTTTCCCAATATTCACACTCGTTGCATCAGTAAGAAACATCTTTACACCGTTCCGTATATTGTATTCATCTAAAGCAGCTGTTATTCCTTTTACAACTGTATCGGCTTTTCCGTTTGGTAGTTGGATAGCTTCTAATTTAACTTCTTTTTGTTCATTCTTTAAAACTTGCACTTGGTAATCTTGGTCATCAATACCTTTACCATCAAAATACAATGACCAGTTTTCTAAATGTAGTGTTTTCTGCATTTTCTTTTTTAATTTAACAGCTTCTTTGATAGTCGGTCTGTAAATACCAGATTGGGAAGGAGTCTCGATATTAATTCCATCTTGTGATAATCGTTGACAAACTGTTGCTGCTTTTGGGGTTGATAACTTGGAAGATATTAATAACTTGGCTGGAGTTCCAGTTTTGCCATGCCATCTCCTTGTTTGTGTGGATTCTTCATCTGTTTTTTCGGACTCTTGATATTCACTTTCAGTCTCTGCTTTAGACGTTGACGATGACACTGGAGTTGCTCTAGTTGATATTGGCATTGAGGACACTTTTCTTCTTTTAGATGGATGGGTACTTTTGGAAATGGTTGCCTTTCCAGTTCCATACCAAAACTGTCCCTTGCTTTGAATTTGAAGATAATACAAACTTCTATCCTCACTGCATAGCCATTCACCGTTTTCCTTTTTAATGTCAAAAAATCCTCTTTTTACACATCTATCGTAGGTATTAAACACTTATCTACTTTTCCTTGCACATTTTGAAGTGATAAATATGGAAATTTTAATTTATTTTGCCATAGGAAAAGTTATTTCTTTCGAAATTTCCTTAGTTCTTTCTCTCTTTCCTCTGATGGTACTTCCAAGGAACTGGTAGCGACCACAGATATGAAGTGTCATTGGTACCCTGCAGCTGTTTTCCAAAGAATACTCTTCTAGAGGAAGAGGTCTTCTTTTCCTGTATGAGTCTTGAAATTGCACGAGATTCTTCGTCCAGATATTTTTGTTTCATTGAGTGACACGTACTTTCTTATGAGACACTATTTTAGATAATGTAGTTGGATAAGCCTACTATTCTGAAAAACAGTTAATATAGTCAGAGTTTTTAGCGTCACAGAAATAAAAACGATAGGAAGAGAATATTTCCTGAAGTAGGGCCTAAATCGTAACAAATTAAAAACTCTATAACTCCTAAACTACTTAAAGCTGGAAGCTGAAATTTAAGGTATACTGTTTCTGCATTACATTACATCAGCACACCAAATTTCTTAAACACTTGAATAGGCATTATGAACCCCCGCCCCCTAGTTATTTGTAAGATTTAGGTCAACATTTGTGTCAGATTTCTTCAGTTAAGGGTATTGTTTTTTTTTTTTTTTTTTTTTTTTTTTACAAAACCTTAAAGTAAGGTTATTTTCCCTACTGATATAGAATTGTCCATCGACTTTTCGTGGAGGGAATTTTTTACTTCTCCAAAAATAGAAGAGTTATAATTCATTTCCAGTACTATTTATTCTATCGTTCAATTTGGCCGATGTACTGTCTGGGTATAGAGCTATACAAAGATAGATATGCACTTTATATTACACACTTACATACACACACACATATGTATATACATGCATAAATGTATATGTATACACACACATATACATTGTATATGTGTATACAATGTATATGTATACACGCATATATATATATATATATAATATAATATAATATCATATATAAGCTCCCATAAATACATATACATATATATATATATATATATATATATATATATATATATATATATATATATATATATATATATATATATAATATGCTCCAATAAATACCAAAAATAACATTTTGGATTTATGGACGGCGAAAGTTGGGAAAAAAATGACAGTGAGAGAGAGACAGATAGAAAACGCTGGAGGGGAGTAAAAGGGAATTAGAGAAGGCTGAGGAGCTCTCTCCCCCTCTTTCTCTTTTCTCTTTCTCGTTTCTCACATGTGACCATCGTTCATCTTGCTTTTCCTCACATGAGCATCTTTCTTTTCCTCCAACACGTCCTAAGAACTGAACGTCTTTATCTCTCTCGTCTATCTTTTCTCTTTTCGAAGAAAATATTTTTCCCGCGTCCGCTATTTTATCCTCGTTCTGGTCTAACGACCAACCATGTTTGTTTTCGGTTTCCTCCAATGTTCTGTTTTTGTTCGCAACTTTGACCCTCAATAAATCCAAAATTTTATTTTGGTATTTATGGGAGCAACTGTCTTCGAAGACTCATATTGTCGTTCAATGCTCGAAATGAGGAGTAGATAGAGAGCCCGCAACTAATGAAGGGTCGTTCTTTGTGCTACTTGTCTTGCTTTCCATTTTTCACTCGTTGTTTGCGTAATTAACTCATTTGTTTTCCTATTCCATGTTGTTTACTGTTGGTGACGTCATATACCCATATATGCATACATATATTATTTATATTATTATTTAATTGAACACCATGCATCCATTTACACACAAACACACGCACACACACACATATATATATATATATAGTAAACTAGAAGAGGTATACCAAGGGCCGATGAAAGAGTCTAAATCAGCTTATGTATGTGTGTGTGTGAGTGTTTGCATGTGTGTGTTTGTGAGTGTATATCAACTTCTATACGTAAAATAATATGTTTAATGTGAAATTCCTGTAACGATTGCGCAATGATATACAGTAACTTGGTCGGCGTTAGTTGAATCAAACCTAAACACGTTTTCTGATGAATATGTTTCTACATAACTTTCAGAAATATGGATACTCGAAAAGAAAAGAAAGTTTTCTACAAATTCATTTCAAATGGTATAGATACTGTTAAGATTCCGATTATATTAGAATTTGTCCCGATTATAAACTTAGCAAAAAGAAAATGTGAAGAGTGTCAGTATATATGTGTGTTATCACACCAATTTTTATTTGCATACATACATACATACATACATACATACATACATACATACATACATACATACATATCTGTGTAACTCGTGGATTATAAAACGAAAATGTACATAATATATTTACATATTTTATAAACACCGAATTTTACCTTTGAAGAAAAATTATTTCAGGATCTCAAGAAATTTCTAAATTCTTATGTGTTTGTGTGTGTGTGTGTGTGTGTGTGTGTGTGTGTGTGTGTGTGTGTGTGTGTACGTACATACATATATCCGGAAAGTTATTTCAAGACATATTTCA
Organism: Octopus bimaculoides; assembly: GCF_046866305.1. NCBI lineage: Eukaryota > Metazoa > Mollusca > Cephalopoda > Octopoda > Octopodidae > Octopus > Octopus bimaculoides. The sequence goes on along the minus strand of NC_142932.1, from coordinate 72,228,654 downwards.
AATATTAACATGAATAGAGTCTATTGAGTCTATTCATGTGAGGAGAAAAATTCAGTCTACTTCTTAAAATCCAACTAAATCTGTGACGGGCTTCTATAAAGATTCTGGCCATTAAATCTCATTTATTTTGAGTGAGAGTATATGAAAAATACTTTTGTAAATTGTCGTGCTGTAGAATCGTAGTAGAAATTGCGTGGTTGCGACAAGAACGTCTTAACTGCAGAAATATGCCTACACAAATCGCTCCCATAATTTATTCATCCATTGATGTTGTACTAGTAAAGTTAGGCAGAGAGTGATTTTGTTTGCTCTAGCCAATGTTTTATTGTTTTCTTTTGTTTCACTAACCATCATTATGTGGACCGGTGAACATTGTGCGTTTGCCCTTGAAATGTTTACCAAGAATAGCAAATTTGAGGTTTTTGTGGTTTTGCCGCACCCCGTACATAGTCATGAGGTTAATTACAATTCATGTCAGTCTCTCTGGTAGCACATTCATTTTGGCCTTAATCTGAACACTAACGTTTTATATTGCTGCTATGTTGTTGTTGTTGCTGTTTTGTTGTTGTTTTTGTTTTTGTTGTTGTTGCTGTTGTTGTTGTTGTTGTTGTTGTTGTTGTTGTTGTTGTTGTTCTTCTTCTTCTTCTTCTTCTTCTTCTTCTTCTTCTTCTTCTTATTATTATTATTATTATTATTATTATTATTATTATTATTATTGAAAATATACGACTATTAAAAGACGATTACCCCAGTTCTGTTATAATGAAAGAAATCTTCGACATTTTAATTTTCATCTAATTTATTTGCCGAATCGGAAAAGAGGCAAAGTATGCTTAACATTATTTTTTGTTCAGCTGAAAATCGATTCGACTAGAAATAATAATACGGAAAACGATATTTGCTAAACATTTTCTACGGTGTCTAAAGCGTCCATTCCTTTTTTTATATTTTATGGAGTAACGACGAAGAATATTCTAAGGATCATTAACTTCTAAAGAAAATTAAAAACTCTTGACTCTTCGCATCTGCATTCTTGATTAATATAGCATAAATTAAGATCGGTTTTGTTACCAGATAAATTAAGCATCTACTTTTATTTTGACCAATGCCATAGCGTATTCATTAACTTGACCGTTATATCGGTAATAGTGGTGTTATAATTGTATAAGAATTGCTCACTTCTGGCTTAGAAATTACACAAACATAAAGAATGTGACTATACTTCATCAAACAAGTTCCCTAGCATAATCTAAATTTTAGCTAGGGTAAACTGACCATGCATATTCGAGTGTCTCTTTCTAAGACATATTATTTATTCATTAAAATGTTTAGTATTAAACAACCATAAATGTTCTGAGAGGGCAGTGAGCCAGCAAAATTGTTAGCATGCCGGACAAAAAACTGGTTACTCACTTTTTGAATTCAAATCCAGCTGAGGTCAAATTTGCTTTTCTCTGGGTCGAGAAAATATGGTAGGAGTCAAGTATTGTAGTCCACGAAAATGATTTGTTCTTTTCTGTAGTGCTGCAACCAATCGGCATTCTGTTTACGGGTGAATGTTATGATCTCAGTCACTTACATGGTATGCAACTCGGGTAATAAGATTGATGGATACTAAAGCTGGAGAAAATTTATTTCGAACTCCTCACCAATTAAAACAAGATAAAATTTATCACCCATTAAAATATTAAGGATTCCTCTTTCACTAAACTAATGTGATATTATTTAGAAATATAAAATTAAACTTCTAAATTGCATCGAAATGTACAAACTTTTCCTCCATTATTTAATGCAAAACTTGCTTTAAGTGTACGGGCAGAAGTTGGTAATTCATGGTTTCTAATTTAGAAAGAAAGCCAATAATATTGATTGTCGAGTGTTAATTGATGCTATTATTTCCAATACTTGACTGATAGTATATTTTATCAAGCTGGGAAGGACGAAAGGCAAATTTAACCACGGTTGTATTTAACTTCAGAACATAAAGAAGCAGAAAAAATATAGGAATACATTTAATCGACATAAAAAATAACGCCAGTTTAGTTCTGGCAATGACGAAACATCACTGTCTGTCACTCCTCGAAGGTACTATTTGAGTTGTCTCGCTTCATTAAGACTTACTCTGATGTGTTTTTACACCCGTGCATAGAGAATATACTCCCTTAAGCTTAAAAACCGTAACCGACCCACGAACTAGCAAAACAAAAGTCTTATGAATGTGTGTGCAATTTTGTTTATATACCTCGAACTGCTTTTAATTCATATTTGAATATATATATATATATATATATATATATATATATATATATATATATGTATATATATATATATATATATATATATATATATATATATATATATATATATATATATATTTATATATATATATATATATATATATGTGTGTGTGTGTGTGTGTAGGTATATATATACATATATATATATATATATATATATATATATATATATATATATACATATATATAGACACACATATATGTGTGTATGTATGAATGTATGCATGCATGTATACATATACGTATATAAGTGCATTCATGTGTTATGTATGTGTCTCTGCATAGATAGATAGGTATGTATACATGTGTGTGTATGCATACATACTCACATATATACTTACTTATATATATACATACCTACCTACCTACCTACATAAATTACATATACATGCATACATACATACATACATGCATACATACATACATGCATACATACATACATGCATACATAACGCTGCATCAATTATTCAGTCGCTCTGGGAGAAACATTGCGAATCATTGCTCATTGCCAGTACCATATGCTAGCATTTGCAGTCAAGTATTTACTCATGCATCAAAGCCGTTATTTTAATTACATCTAAATATGGCAGCCCCAGTGCTATATCACGACGTTTAATTAATTTCAATAACTGACAATCCTTGAATTTCGATTCCTTTCCTTCTGATGGCTGTTATCAGAATCAGAATATTTATCGTCTCCTAAATTACGGTTGCATCTCTCTGTTATAACAAGAACAGCTGATTTCAAATGAAGTATCGAATATATGTAATTGTTTCTCTTTAACTATTAATTACACAACGGCAATATAAATGTTAAATGCATAAATAGCATAGTGTTGGGTATTCTGAGACGGCGGGTCATACAACGTGTCATGACTCTTTTAATTCTAGCAATGTCCATCTTTCATTAAGTCTGAAAACAAACGATTACTTCCAGAGAAAAATGTGTGAGAAAGAGTGAGATACTTCATTACTTGACTGATATTCTATTTATCGATTGCACAATAATGAAAAACAGAGTTAGCCTCAGTGGAAATTGAACTGACGACACAAGGAATTCAAACGAATACCGCAAATCATTCTAACTTATTATTGACCACCGAACGCGTAATATAGTATTTATTAAGTATGTTAGTGTCGTAAACGTTGTGTTCTTACACAAGTAGTATAATAACATACGGGAGTATTGTAGAGGAGAAATTCTATATATTGTTTTTGCTGTTGTTTTATCTGAAATGTAGATCATACTACCTTATGCAAGCATAAAGCTAAAGGCCACAACCGTCTGGATGAATTTTTTTACGATACATGAAGGTTCGGAAATGGCTTCATAGTTAAGAAACTTGTTTCACATTCACTTGGTTTCTGACTGGGGTCGCTGCACAGCACCTGGGTTAAGTTTCTTCGATTATAAACTCAGGGCGCTCAATTCTGTGTAAACAAATATACAATATTCATTTATACAGAATTGGGCGAGCCTAACTCTGCGCAGGCCCGGTATAATAAAAACGATTTTACGTTAATATATGTTACTCTGTACTTTTGTACAATACAAATTTATTATTCTTAGACGAGAATATTATTCATAGTGACTTCAAAGTTTTTGCCACTTAAGCTGTCGTCGGACTGCGATGCATTGACGTTAACATTGGATTTATATAGTCTGTGATGAGTTAAAATCTTCCTATTAACACATCTACCTACGCACCAAAATAGAGAACCTAAATAGTTACACCTACTCATAAAGTTTCACATGCATATGAACAATAACATGCATGTGAATAATAACATAACCCCAAATTTAATCAATGACAATCTATCCAAAACACCTCTCCATAACAACCCAACTTAAAACATAATCAGTACGTCACTCAAACCCACGTACCTAAGGAAGATTTTTCTTTCCACAGAGACTATATAAAACCAAAGTCGACTTCATTGCATCGTAGCGTAACGATGGCTAAACTTGTCAAAACTTCGAAATCACTGTCAATAATATTCTTGTTTAAGAATAATACTTATATACATAGATACATACATTTATTCTATTTATTTCCTATTATTCTTTTCTGTCGAAGAACGTAGGCCCCAGAGGTAAAAGAGTTTTCCATTTTCCCGACCGTTACACTAATATATTTGTTTGTTGTTCCTACGCCTGTCTTCGTTTTTTTCTTTTTCTATAAATTTGAACTATATGTGTGTGTGTATGTGTGTGTGTGTCTCTCTGTCTGTGTGTATGTGTGTGTATTTGTATGTATAGGTGAGTTCAATTAGAGGTTATAAAAACTGTCTAAGGGATATTTGTATTCAATGAATTCCTGGTGTATTACCTATATGTGATTATGAGTATTAATATTAGTGCTCATAAATGATAGATAAGAAAAGGAATAAACCGAAGTTTATCTTTATTTAGGGAATAATGAGAAAATGGCGATAAAATTGATAGTTGATAAACATCAAATATTATTTATTTATTACAACAAAAGACAATATCTCATCTTACATCTGTTTCTGTTCGTGCTATTTTGGACATAATCAGTATTTAGAGAATAAATGTTGACGTATGTAGAAAGAAATACAACTCAACTTGAATTATATTTAAATATAACTTACCTGGACTGAGTAAATTAATTTGGAAACTTAAGAATCAAAATATCAGCTTTGATTTAGAATGGGATATACTTGCTTCAGTACCTTGTTATGGCGTAAGAAATTAAAAAAACACTTTCTTCTGTGTATAAACGAAAAATTCTTTATCTTAATGGATAGGCTCTCCTTGATCAACCTGAGAGAGGAACGGTACAATTTTTGTAAACATGTATTCTCTAAATATAATCGAAACTATTTAATAATTACCCCTTCTCTCTCACATTAGTATTCATAAATTTTACCCCTAACCATAGATAATTATTACCTTAATTAGTTTCTACCCACCATTGTTACAATTCAGTATTTACTTAACTTGAAACAGATACACCAATCTCCCCTTCCAGTCAAATATTTTACTTTTAGCACATTCCTCCACACAGATATTCACTCTTCTTACATAAAAGCATAAATAACCACTCTTTACTCTGTTAGTACGCATCAGTATCTATATGACTATTTGTGTATACGTAAATATACATCCATGTATGCCAACTGAAAAACTATATAACCATATAAGCATATGTAAAATTATATGCTTATATAACCATATAAGCATATTGATATTTTCGGTAATAATCTTGATTTATGTTATGTAGATGTGTCGGACATTAAATTACACCAATTTTGTTACGTTTATGCCTTTTGTAGAATTGTACAATAAGCCTTGGCTGCTCCTATTATCACGTGTCCAGTTTAATTAATCTATTTTTACGGGTTTGAAAGGCTCCTCATTTAATCTAATTATGCTAATCGATTAGGAAATTATCGATAAATAAATTATGGTTAACCGATATCATTTTAAGTTCTCTACATTCCAGATATTTTTACATTTTAATTTTTACTTTATAACCTAACCAAAATCGCCCTTCAGTTATAATATATTGTAGTTTTCAATATCTATAACTATAGCACTTCTCTTATCTGTTTCCTTAATTATAATGTCGTTATTGATAACTTGTCTTTTCCAACAAGATCGTCGAGATGAAGACTTACACTAAAGAAACGCCTGAAGAAGGTGGAAAGACGAAAGGAACGGCAGTTGTCCAAACCCTGAACCATTTATGTAAAACTACAAAAACAGTGATGTTCCAGAAGCCAGAACATAGTCCAAAAACTGAACAAGACGATAACAGCAACTCACAACCTTTGCAATCGGAAATACTATTAAACATATATGAAACTAAAACTTCACAGCCCGTAAATTTGCCTTTTGGAAGTTCATTAAAAATATGGCAAAGCGGATGTATATGAAAGGTGGCTCAATTTAACACCGATTATCCTCCCAGAGAAACTACAGATAAAACATATCGCTAATGAACATGAACAACAACAAAAACTTACAAAAAAGTTGGCTCTCGACAAATTCAGAATGGAAACGCAGCTATTACGGCGAAGAGCAAATTCTAACGAATGAAAATTTTAAGTAATTCATCCACAAATGCAAACAAAATTTCAAAAACATCCAAGAAAGGCCAAATAAACAATATTAAACTTTGGAGAGAAAAATGTGAAAACGATGAATTAACATCACTTCAACGGTGGGAGAGAAGTGCTCTTTGGTTCTCCAATTATGAATCTTATTTCAAAATCGAGTACTCTAATCGAAAACCCATTCATTCCTCAAGAAAAGTAGTATACAGAAACACCATTCGCAACTGATTAATTAAACTCCTAAATATGGACATTATAGTCACCAATTCCATAAGAAAGACTACTTCGACAATAAAATAATCCAACTAAAAGAATAGAAATTTTCCCTTCCACTCGACTGAACTTTCTCCAAAACCGAAGACATATACATCGGATAAAACATATCAACTCGAACGCCAATTATAGAAAGAAACAACCGCAGTCTAGAACAACAAACGTACAAAATCAATACAAAAATGGACAAGTTAACAGAGAAAATGTCCTCGGATATATAAATAGTAGTAAAAGGAAAACTTTGAAAAATCAGTTTTTAGATCCAACCAATAGTGTTCTCGATACGAGGTGGTACAGACTGTAGCTGAGAAACCGAAGATAATTAATCTATCCACAAAACTCTCTCAGTAGAAGAAATTAATATTTTGTCATAAGGCCTAAATTTTACCCCAACACCACAGGACCCTAACTCTAATGAAATACAGAACGATATTTTACAGTTCTGTAAAAAGGTACGCATAACAGAGGAATCTACGATAAAGAAAACAGGGACGAATCAATTGTAAGAAACAAGAGCAATTATAATGCTACTAAGATTAAGAATAAAACTTTAGACAGATTTTGTGATTTTATATCTACCTTTCCCTACAAAGAATTTCCACACCCTAAAATCAAGCCCAGTCGAAAGGAATGGGATATTATATATTCGAAGTTGGAACCATGTAATAACTTCACCAGTGTGGGATCATAAGTCAATCTGTCCTTGACAATAGGTACTATTTTGTCCCTTATGTTTTTGCTTACCTTTCCTAGGTCGGATTTGGTGGGGCATATTATGCGTATTGAAGGTTTAGTAATATAGTCCTTCTTGTGATCCTCTGGAAACAGATGTAAGACCTATTTATTAATGTTCTATATCATACACAGCCTTGGTTCTTTATCTCATTACGATATCCTTATATATATATATATATATATATATATATATATATATATATATATATATATATATATATATATATATATATATAGAGAGAGAGAGAGAGAGAGAGAGAGAGATAGATAGATAGATAGATAGATAGATAGATATAAACCCTGTTATAAATATGTTTCTAACATTAGGAATTGATTCCACCGAGGTTCACTTTGCTGTTCATCCTCTCGGACTTGATAAAATAAGCATCAGTAAAACAGTAGGGTCTGTGTAATCGACTTACGCTGTCCCCGGAAATTGCTGGCATTATAGCAAAAATTTGAAATTAATATTAAGACTTGATTGCACAATTGTGTGAATTGTATTACTAGGAATAAATTTTATATAAATTCTGAACAGTTAGAACTAATGTGACGTTGTCAGTATTGATGTGAAATTTCTCTTTTAGTATATGTTCCATTTACTATACCAAATATACAGTACTATTAATAATTTTGCTCTCTTATTGCAAGTACTGTTTATATTCTTTTCCTGATTTGTGTTATTACATTTTAGATGACATTTTGGCCATGAGATAAAGATACCTGCCACTACCCACAAATTTTCATTTCAGTTTTTAATTATATCTCAACTTAGCTATTCTGTATTATTAACACCCTGGTCAATGACGTCCTAAAATATAATACCAATACCATTCTTATATAATGGGTCTGGTGTGTGCTTACATCATATACATCAATTTCCCTGGCAAGCTAGCTGTCCAGTAGATATCATTACAAACACTGTTGTATTTATGGATATATTATATCTTTGTGACGACTGATCAAGCAGAAATAACCAACTGTTCTTTAATACTGATTGCCTAGTCGTTAGATGGTGGTAGTTCCCAGATTTATTATTTTATTTTGTTACAAATTGTAGGTAATCATTAACGCTGTGTAGTTAAAATATGATGTGTTTTTGCCTTTAGTCCTGAGCGTTTGAACCTTTGTTAGCTTTAATGGTGTTTCATTTCCTCTCTGTGACGCTCTGTATGATATTGACCATGACGAGGACATTATCTCCATTTTATTTTAGTAGTTTCTGAAGTTCCGTTTTGGATTTATCTTTTGTTATTTGAAAAGTTTCTCTATTGCTTTGATCTTATCTAAACATTGATCGCTAGTCTACTTAGCTTCTAGTTTGTACTTTATTGTTTCCTTTTATATCCAGACTCATGCTGTCATATTATACAAATCAGACTACAGTTGCTCGGATGTAAGTATTATTCCTGAGTCACTGTAGTTACGATGAAATAATTCGCTATTCTCATTTAAACATTTAAACTCTATACTTTTCTATGGGTGATATGTATAGAGTAATGATATCAGCTTAATATGAAAGAATCGGAATGTAATAATCTTCTAGTTTCCCAATCCTCACTCTTCCATTCACTTACTGTCCATATATTATATGAAATCTGTAGTTTATTCATGTGATAGCAAATGTATGTATAGTTTGATTTTAAAAACGATACATATTAACGATAGAGGCAGTATTAATACTGAAATGTAATATTTGTCCCCGATTAACAGTGGATGTTCTGTTAGAACAAACTATGCAGCGCTAGATACCATAGGAGAAACACTCTTATTGGCTTTTGGTGTAAATTGACCTCTTTTTCATATCGATAATGGGGAGACGAATCTCCGCCATCTCCGGCGCTGAAACCTCGCTGCCACATGATTTCGATCTTCCTTGGTCGCATCAATGATAAACGCTCGACCGCTAGAGATAGCAGTGACTCTTCTCCCCGCCAACGATATATAGAAAAACAGTACTATCTGCAAATTATGTACATTAAGATTATTACAGAAATCCGACGTTTCTGAAACAATTGACGAGTTTTAAAATATTGCACTGTCTTTTTACTATTCTTTAATTTCATGTTCCATATAACTATAATACGGGTGTGTTTGTACGTGTATATATATATATATATATATATATATATATATATATATATATATATATATATATATATACATATATATTATACTTTTACTTGTTTCAGTCATTTGACTGCGGCCATGTTGGAGCACCGCTTTAAAGAGATTTAGTTGAAGAAATCGACCCCAGGACTTATTCTTTGTAAGCCTAGCACTTATCCTATAGGTTTTTTGGCCGAACCACTTGTTTATGGGGACACAAACACACCAGAATCAGTTGTCAGGCAGTGGAAATGGGGAGAAGCACATTCACACAAACACACACACACGCACACACAAACACACACACACACACACACACACACACACAAACACACACACACACATACACACACACTATGTATGTATGTGTCTATCTATCTGTCTATCTATCTATTTATGTAACTATTTAGCTATCTATCTAATCTATCTAATCTATTTTTCTATCCCTCAATGTATGTATGTATGTAGGTAGGTATGTATGCATGTATGTATGTATGTATCTATCTATCTATCTATCTTCAAAATATTGAAACAGCAATTTGACATTTTGACGTAAAAAGTCACGGCAATATCTAGTTGAATTTATGAAAATTATTGTAACAGATGACGGGCATTGTTTTTAGAATAATACAGCGTCGTTCATAATGTTTCAGAAAATATGGTAGGTATCGAAATAATGGCAGCGTATATCGATCTCTGTTCAAGAAGTGCCCACCACCAAAATATTGTTACAACCATTACTATATGTAATTTTGAAAATATAAAATTCACATAAAGAAACAATGACTTCTTAAACAGACTGCATTCCGTGACTTAAGAAATTCAGACTAAATATCCATCTATGTCCAGAAGACATTCTAATGTCACGGGATAATTCTATTACCAACTACTTAAGCATGGACTGCAATACAGTCTGCTAAACATCTAAGAATAGAAAATCATATCCAAATTAGATATCGACGATAGAACGGAATATTTTACAATGGATACAGTATGCAACTATATTTTACTTTTCAAGATCATAAACCAACATTGAAACAGAAATCTTCCATTCTCCTGGCGAAATTTAAAAAAAAAGAGTAATTATCTGTAAATTCAGTGCAAAATTATGAAATTGAATAATTCTAAAGAATAAAACTTGCATCCCCACCATCACGCAAGATGGCAGAATGAAGTAAAAGCCTATGAAAGATGTTACAATATGATACATGGGAATATCCACCGATCACTTTGCTTCTGAGTGCCCTATCAAGAATGTGGAGGAGATAAACGTTTGCTTGCTTTCACAAGTAGCTATGCAACACCGTATCTATTTATAAATAGTACATAATTGAGGCTACTTTTGGATTGTAGTATCGTTGGCCACAACATTGCTGAAATCATTGACTTACTGCCTCTGACTTTTCCTTTTTTCGTTCATTAGTACCTTTTTTCCTTCCTTTCTTTCTGTCTGTCTTTCTTTCATTCATTCTTTTATCTTCTCTTTCTTTCTCTTTCTCTTTCTTACGCACAGACACAAACATCATCCCCACACACACTGACACACATACACAAACACACTGAGTCACACACACATTCACAAACACACTACCTTTGAATAGGTACAGTTTGTCACATATGGCATTAAACGAGTTGATGTCCTGGTTTTCTTGTGAATATTCATAATTTTATTGAGTCATCAACGTTCAGTTTTTTAAACCAATATTTACATGCTGTTATTGCTTACGTTTTTATACACATACACTCACACACTCACACATACACGCGCACACACACATTGACACAGTTATATATATATACATATATATATATAAAGTGTAGTATATTGCCACTTAAGTGTGGCTGACCCCTAGGGGTGGATGTTACTGTTGCTTTTAGCCCCAGGAGGACATCTCCTCCAGCTGGCTTATCGACACACGACTGTGTCCTGTTTGCCAAGGGAGTTATCCCTCTGACCGCGACCAGCAGCACGAACGTATCCGGATTTCAGGGTTATTTCCCTTCGTCGGCGTTCGACAGCTGATGACCTTGGTGAGAGAGACAAATCTGGCAAATCTTATATCTTCTTTTCCAGTGACATTCTTCACTGATATTGAAAAGGTGAAAACAAGCAATGTTAATTCTCTAAATGAAGTATTAACAGTAACTGCACGATAAAGTGTAGTATATTGCCACTTAAGTGTGGCTGACCCCTAGGGGTGGATGTTACTGTTGCTTTTAGCCCCAGGAGGACATCTCCTCCAGCTGGCTTATCGACACACGACTGTGTCCTGTTTGCCAAGGGAGTTATCCCTCTGACAGCGACCAGCAGCACGAACGTATCCGGATTTCAGGGTTATTTCCCTTCGTCGGCGTTCGACAGCTGATGACCTTGGTGAGAGAGACAAATCTGGCAAATCTTATATCTTCTTTTCCAGTGACATTCTTCACTGATATTGAAAAGGTGAAAACAAGCAATGTTAATTCTCTAAATGAAGTATTAACAGTAACTGCACGATAAAGTGTAGTATATTGCCACTTAAGTGTGGCTGACCCCTAGGGGTGGATGTTACTGTTGCTTTTAGCCCCAGGAGGACATCTCCTCCAGCTGGCTTATCGACACACGACTGTGTCCTGTTTGCCAAGGGAGTTATCCCTCTCACCGCGACCAGCAGCACGAACGTATCCGGATTTCAGGGTTATTTCCCTTCGTCGGCGTTCGACAGCTGATGACCTTGGTGAGAGAGACAAATCTGGCAAATCTTATATCTTCTTTTCCAGTGACATTCTTCACTGATATTGAAAAGGTGAAAACAAGCAATGTTAATTCTCTAAATGAAGTATTAACAGTAACTGCACGATAAAGTGTGGTATATTGCCACTTAAGTGTGGCTGACCCCTAGGGGTGGATGTTACTGTTGCTTTTAGCCCCAGGAGGACATCTCCTCCAGCTGGCTTATCGACACACGACTGTGTCCTGTTTGCCAAGGGAGTTATCCCTCTCACCGCGACCAGCAGCACGAACGTATCCGGATTTCAGGGTTATTTCCCTTCGTCGGCGTTCGACAGCTGATGACCTTGGTGAGAGAGACAAATCTGGCAAATCTTATATCTTCTTTTCCAGTGACATTCTTCACTGATATTGAAAAGGTGAAAACAAGCAATGTTAATTCTCTAAATGAAGTATTAACAGTAACTGCACGATAAAGTGTAGTATATTGCCACTTAAGTGTGGCTGACCCCTAGGGGTGGATGTTACTGTTGCTTTTAGCCCCAGGAGGACATCTCCTCCAGCTGGCTTATCGACACACGACTGTGTCCTGTTTGCCAAGGGAGTTATCCCTCTCACCGCGACCAGCAGCACGAACGTATCCGGATTTCAGGGTTATTTCCCTTCGTCGGCGTTCGACAGCTGATGACCTTGGTGAGAGAGACAAATCTGGCAAATCTTATATCTTCTTTTCCAGTGACATTCTTCACTGATATTGAAAAGGTGAAAACAAGCAATGTTAATTCTCTAAATGAAGTATTAACAGTAACTGCACGATAAAGTGTAGTATATTGCCACTTAAGTGTGGCTGACCCCTAGGGGTGGATGTTACTGTTGCTTTTAGCCCCAGGAGGACATCTCCTCCAGCTGGCTTATCGACACACGACTGTGTCCTGTTTGCCAAGGGAGTTATCCCTCTCACCGCGACCAGCAGCACGAACGTATCCGGATTTCAGGGTTATTTCCCTTCGTCGGCGTTCGACAGCTGATGACCTTGGTGAGAGAGACAAATCTGGCAAATCTTATATCTTCTTTTCCAGTGACATTCTTCACTGATATTGAAAAGGTGAAAACAAGCAATGTTAATTCTCTAAATGAAGTATTAACAGTAACTGCACGATAAAGTGTAGTATATTGCCACTTAAGTGTGGCTGACCCCTAGGGGTGGATGTTACTGTTGCTTTTAGCCCCAGGAGGACATCTCCTCCAGCTGGCTTATCGACACACGACGAAGGGAAATAACCCTGAAATCCGGATACGTTCGTGCTGCTGGTCGCGGTGAGAGGGATAACTCCCTTGGCAAACAGGACACAGTCGTGTGTCGATAAGCCAGCTGGAGGAGATGTCCTCCTGGGGCTAAAAGCAACAGTAACATCCACCCCTAGGGGTCAGCCACACTTAAGTGGCAATATACTACACTTTATCGTGCAGTTACTGTTAATACTTCATTTAGAGAATTAACATTGCTTGTTTTCACCTTTTCAATATCAGTGAAGAATGTCACTGGAAAAGAAGATATAAGATTTGCCAGATTTGTCTCTCTCACCAAGGTCATCAGCTGTCGAACGCCGACGAAGGGAAATAACCCTGAAATCCGGATACGTTCGTGCTGCTGATCGCGGTGAGAGGGATAACTCCCTTGGCAAACAGGACACAGTCGTGTGTCGATAAGCCAGCTGGAGGAGATGTCCTCCTGGGGCTAAAAGCAACAGTAACATCCACCCCTAGGGGTCAGCCACACTTAAGTGGCAATATACTACACTTTATCGTGCAGTTACTGTTAATACTTCA
>NC_142932.1:72204620-72212120 GCF_046866305.1 Octopus bimaculoides | reverse complement strand
TGTAGATAAGATTTTAATTTCTATGTTGTTGATTGAGCCTCTATGTTCTTGCTCAGCGTGCTGGTACAGAACTGATGAGTTCTTCCCTTCCTTAAGTTCCCTCCAATGTTCGTTTGCCCGCTCCCCTATACTCCTTGCTGTTTCGCCTACATATGTCGTTGTCTTATTTCTGCATCGTCCCTCTGTACATCTTATACTATAGACCACATTTCTGGTTTTGCAGTTCGTTTGTGGGCTAAATCTACATACGATACAGTTCCTATCAGTGCAGGGGGTTCTACTGAAAGGGTATGTTCTACTGATAAGGGATTTGATAGGGTTGCCTGGCCTTTCAACAACCTTAATTCTTAGCTTAAGTTTGTCTAGGGCCCTTCTAAAGCGGTACGCCAGTTCGCCTCTAGGGGTGGTGTCGACGAACATGACGCTTTGGTACTTGTGGCTATTGTACCATGAGCTTGCCTTCCCTATTTTCTTCTTAGTTCTTTCTATGGTGTTCCATGATTTGCTCCTATAGAGTGGGCAAATCCCATTCCTATCGTTGCGTTTGATTGTTTCAAACTTCTTCATAGCTCCTTTGTAAACCCTGATCCTTTCTTTATGGCTGTAACCCGAGAACTGCATGCGGTGGACGAAATGTTGTATATGTCTCTTTAATTCTGTAGGGTCGCACATGCAGGAGACATTTCGCATTACTCTGACGAGGTCTGCCATCAATATGTTGAATTTGGCATTGTCCGCAATAGCCGAGTTCCGGTGGATCAGGTACTTGGAGGCCATAGGTTTTGTATAGTGTGAATGGAGGATTCTGGTTTTATTGTTCTTAGTTTCTAGCCAGAGTTCAGTATCTAATACAGGTAATCTATGGTTAGGGTGTTTAGTAGGGTAGTCTATCGTAACCCTAATACTCTGGTGGATGGAGTTAGCTATTTGCTGGATGCTCTCCATAGTCTTAGTTTCTATTTCTATTTCAGGGGTACTCTCTTGTGGGGGTGTCTTTACCACTAAGTTGATATCATCGACATATCGAGAGTACACATTCACGAGTATGGAGTTCTGTGTCAGGCGTTCCTTAAGCCTTCTGTCCCACCATACCATGAAAAGATTGGCCACATCACCGGCGATACTAACCCCGATGGCTGCCCCCTCGTCCTGGGCGTATAATTTGTTGTTAAATTTAAAGGTGTGGCCTTTTAGGGTGACCTTTATACTAGCTCCTAGTGCATGTGCGATCATTTTCTTTACCTGGTGGATATTAGTGGGGGTCCGTATGGCTCTGGTCCATCCACTCCATCTCTCTATAGGGGTCTTCCTAGCCATAGAGGTAATTGTGGGTGGTCTACCTCTTAGACGTCTACTAGGGCAGAAATCTCTAAGGTCGTATCTGAAAATTTAGAAATAGCAGTCAAAAAGCTATTAATATCTTAACCGCGAAACGTTCGTATCCAATTAACTAAAGGCAGGTTTGTTTTTGCTTTTCACTCTGGTTTTTTGTTCTATGTGCGCCATAAATATCGCCATCCATTTAGAGAAAAATTTGTAGTTTAGAATCAGTAGTTTTTTGACTGCTATTTCTAAATTTTCAGTATGTTGGAGAAGCAACTCAATGCTAATCCCTGTATATTTACGATGATAAATGATTTTACCGATAAAGGTTTTTTTCATACTGAACTACTTGGCAAAATTGTTAATTATTAATTCTATTACTAATTGACGATTCCCTGCCCTTATTCTTGTATAATTTATATTTGATACCTCTAAGTTAGATGGTTAAACCGTAATCCCTTCGCACGGGACTTTTTTTCATACGGGACTATTTTGTGACGCACATGGAATGGATTTCTTTTGAGATGGGATGCCTGAACTCGCTAGCCGATGAATTCGTAAGTGCCTTTTCTTCTCGTTGATTTTTGGCGTCGCATGGCCAGAAATTACCGTGAATTTTTTTTTAGAGACACTTTCAGATTTATCAGAATATTGGGCTGATGAGACGGAATAGATTAATATCTTAACCGCGATACGTTCGTATCCAATTAACTAAAGGCAGGTTTGTTTTTGCTTTTCACTCTGGTTTTTTGTTCTATGTGCGCCATAAATATCGCCATCCATTTAGAGAAAAATTTGTAGTTTAGAATCAGTAGTTTTTTGACTGCTATTTCTAAATTTTCAGTATGTTGGAGAAGCAACTCAATGCTAATCCCTGTATATTTACGATGATAAATGATTTTACCGATAAAGGTTTTTTTCATACTGAACTACATGGCAAAATTGTTAATTATTAATTATATTACTAATTGACGATTCCCTGCCCTTATTCTTGTATATATATATATATATATATATATATATATATATATATATATATATATATATATATATATATATATATGTATATACATATATATATATACATTTTCTTTCTATTTTCCTACTATTTATCTTTACCATATAATCGTTCCGATGATGTCTATCAATTGCAATGGGGTAAATGAAAATTTACCCCAGCTTGATATACTGAAACAGCTGTAAACATACACCTGTTCTTAATTAAATAATGACTTTATAACAACAGCCATCCACTTCTCATTGCTTATTGCTCCATTTCTTATCGTCTTTATATATATTAAAGAACAGTTTACCTTTTAAATTACCTACTAACGAATAACTTATAACCAGGACCATACGCACTGAGGTAATACCAGGAGTGATTATGGATACATCTATCCATTAGATGGTTACATTACCTCCAACTTATTGACTTATACCTTACACAATATATATATATATATATATATATATATATATATATATATATATATATATATATATATATATATATATATATATATACATATATATATATATACAAATACATACATACATAGACACATACTGACATATACATACATATACACATACACATACACATACACACACAGAGAAAAAGAAATAAAATATAATGAAGATACTTAAAATAAGCTATCATATCCTACTATATAATTTATGTATATATATATATATATATATATATATATATATGAACATAATAAATTATATCTATAGCAAAAATATTCTATGAATAAATAATTAAAAATGATATAAAAAATTTAAAAAATAATTTATTCCATATATTGACTATACCTTCTCTGAATTATATCCTCTGTATAGATATTGATACTAAAATATGTTAATAAGATATTGATATCAACTAAATAAATTACTTGCAAACACAGTCAAATTTATTATTTATTAATACTAATGAACTATTAGAAATCTAGTTATATCTACCAAAAAGTTTATTCACATGTGTACGGGCTAAAATCTTATGTGTATTCAAAAGTAATTTACGACAAATAAAAATTTGATACACACAAACACACACACATATATATACACATATATACATAAACACATATACATGTATATATATTAACCTAATGAATTATATTACATACTTATAACCAATATTGTCATTAATTAAGTGATTAAAGAAAATATTCGTATAATGACTATCCTTATCTAAATTATATCATCGGTATAAATATTAGTTCTAAAGATATATTAATGACATATTGATATAAATTGATATGAATTGAAAAATTAGTCAGATTTATAATTTATCAATACTAATAAAATAATTGAAATCTACATATATTTAACAAAATCAAATTTACTCGCATAGGTATAGGCAATTTTTTTTAGAATGTATCTTCAAAAGAAACTTACGGGAAATAAATATTTGATATAATTCTTCAGTACATTACTCACATCTTTTGTTTGTAATATTATAAGATTTCGCATGACTAATAATATTCCAGTCCAACTAAAATCTATTTTCTGATCTTTAAACCCCCAACTAAATTTACTCAAACCAGTTCAGTTAATCTTTTCTCTATCCATTCTTCTTCTTCTTCTTCTTCTTCTTCTTCTTCTTCTTCTTCTTCTTCTTCTTCTTCTTCTTCTTCTCATAGTTGTTGTTATCATCATCATCATCATCATCATCATCATCATCATCATTATTATTATTATTATTATTATTATTATTATTATTATTATTATTATTATTATATTTATCATCATCATTATTATTGCCAGTTCTATTATTATAGAAGTTGCCGAGTTTTAAAGAGATGAAAATATTTGAAATAAATTTTTGGTTACGCAATGACCAATCCTGATATTATTAGTATTGTTTATTTGCCTTTATTTATTATTGACGTTGAAATGGTTATAAATTAATTTATATATTTGTTTAATTAATTTTGTCCTCATATTCATAGGATAAAAGATTATGCACCAAATATAATTAGGTTTATTTTCACTATTATCAACATCGTTATTATCATTAACACTACTACTACTACTGTTATTATTATTATTATTATTATTATCATTATTGTTTTATGTTTGACTTTTGCTTTACATTTGTACAAGTTGGCTCCAAGTCTCACCCAGAGACCTCAAGAGACAAGTTCTTCTTCTTCTTCTTCTTCTTCTTCTTCTTCTTCTTCTTCTTCTTCTTCTTCTTCTTCTTCTTCTTCTTCTTCTTCTTCTTCTTCTTTCGTAACACAGTGTAGGTAAAAATGCACTAGAGTCTTCAGTCATCTGTAAAATCACAACAAGAACTTCACAGATAATACTTTCCTTAAGATGTGCGCTGTGTCCAATAGGACTGCGTTTTGCAAGACATCAATCCTGCACGGGATTTCCAGTTGCCTTAAGAAGTATTGAAGTTTCAACGGGATTGAGCCCAACACTCCGATCACCACTGGTATCACTTTTACATTACCCTCTCGCATTCCATACAGTCTTGCCATTTCCACTTTCAATTCGGAGTACTTGGTGATTTTTTTCAACCCATTTACTCACAACATTCATTTGGTATAGCTACATAAATGATCTATCAGTATTAGTCTCTTTTATTCAATGTGACAATATCCGCCCTACGGTGTTCGATTACACGATCTGTCTGGAAATCATAGTCCCAGATTATCGTTACTTTTCCATCTTCCTGCATAGCTTTACTTCATATTGGCATTTATGGCATAAAGCCAATAAAGATACACGCATACTTTCTCATGCCGGCGTTTGTACTCTTTTGTGCAAGGTTCTCACATCCACTTACCAAGTGGGTCACATTTTCCACACTCTTTCCACAGAGTCTGTATTTCTGGGTGTCAGAAGTTTTATAGATGTTATTCTTCATTGAATTGGGAGCGAAAGCCTGGCTTTCGGTAGTACGCTTCAATTCACCTCGTTCAAGCCATGCCCTTGATGCTGTATTCCTTTGAAAATGTCTATGCATTCTTATTTCAAGAAGGTCATCTTTTCTCTTCTCCATAGCTCTTTGGTTAAACTCCTTCTTGCCCATCATTTCATTTGCATTTACATCCATATCTTTTGCGGCATATTGCTGCAGGTCTTCATCACTATTTATCAAATACTCGGCAAGCATTCTCCTTTCACTCCTTATAAAATAGTCTATATTAATCAGTGCTCTGCCACCAGTCTTTCTTTTCATATACAGTCTGTTTACGTTTGCTTTAGGGTGTAGTGCCCCATGCAGCATCGTCAACGTTCTCGTCCTTCTATTCAGTGTTGGTATTTCCGCCTTAGTCCATTTGAGGAAGGACGCACTATATCTGGCCACAACAACTGCTCAGATATCAATTGCGGTAATCAAGTACTTGGCATTCAGGTTGGATTTCAACATCATCTTCACACTTTTTTGATACGCCTCACTGACCTTGACTTCCATTGCTTTGTGTAGAATGTCATCCAGCTTCTAAATCCCTAAATATCTATACCCACAACCGTCGGGTTCAGCTATGGTCTCTCCTGATGTTAACCGCAATCAATTGCAGGCTGCTTTCTCCCGTCTTCTCATATTAAATACAGAGCATTTGGTGATCCCAAATTTCATACCGATGTCCCTACCACACTTCCAAACTCTTTTGGTGAAGTCATCTATCTGTTTTTCAGATTTCCCAAACAATTTCAGGTAATCCATTTATAAAAGATGCTTCATTGAAGGACCTTTCTTCCCACATCGGTAACCTATCTTAACTTTCCTAAGTGTCATTGTTATGGGTATTATTGCAAAATGCAAAAAAGTAATGGAGAAAACGAGTCCCTGTTTTAATTCTGCAAGGAATACGTTACTTGATTACAATTTGGTTTTCTACTCTTTCATGCTATGCATCAGAAAATTTGTCAGGAACACCAAACAAGCATTCAACGATTCAAGAATGAGGCATCATATCATATGCCTTTTTAAAGTCAATCCAAGTCATCGACATATTTGTATCATGTTTTTACAATGTTTTTTGTCAGGGCACTAAGGATCCCCTGGTTATCGATAAAACAGTTTTGAGGTATTGTAAAACTTATTATTATTATTATTATTATTATTATTATTATTATTATTATTATTATTATTATTATTATTATTATTATTGTTATTGTTGTTGTTGTTCTTGTTGTTATTATTATTAAATTGATAAGGGTAATTACTATGATAATCAAAGCAAGGGATATTTCTATGCGTATTGTTAGTGTAATGTATGCTGCCTTTCTCGGTATTATTATTATTATTATTATTATTATTATTATTATTATTATTATTATTATTATTAGCAAAAATGGAAGAGTTGTCTGGGACAAAGTAAGCTGAACTTGGCATATTGGGGAGAGAATGCAAATCCTTAATGCATACACTAGAAATGATCACTGTGTCTGAGACTATAAAAGTCTCCAAGACCTTCTTAAGATTTGAATGACAGTTAAATCAAGATACTTTCCCTTACAAATTCATACCAAGTCGGACGGCGTTCAAACTTTACTCTAAATTAAAAAAAGAGAAGAAAAACACGTACACGTATGTATGTATATGCACACATGCTCACACACGCACAAAGACACGCACACACGCAGACACGCACATACACATACGTATATGCATATGTATACTAGCATATAGATATATGCATATATGTAACATTTAATCGTTTAAATTCAATATATCTACATATATGCACAAGAACATACATCTATATGTACCAAACTTCTTAAAGTTCATGTATACATTGGGACGTCTATTCTTCGCAAATACCAACTCACACACGCACATTAGTATACAAACGTACGCTCGTATATGTAGCCTCATATTAAACATTCATGAATATACATCATTATCCATTATATACATAGGCATATGCTTACATTGTTATATAGACATTTCATATTCATCCACATTTTTTCACATTCCCTCACACAGATTGATATATATGTTACAATATATCAAGAAAGAAATCAGTACATTTTACTACATACATGTCTACATAAATAGAAGCAGTTGGATTACTTTCATGTGAATTATTAATGTACGTTCAGGCTCATGAAGAAAATTATATCACAGACAAAAATAATGTTTCCTTTATATTTCTAGTCTATGATGCTTCCCTGCATTCAGATTGCGAGAGGTGATTAATGTAGTGGTTCATG
>NC_142932.1:72192120-72194620 GCF_046866305.1 Octopus bimaculoides | reverse complement strand
TTATTTAATCTGACTGACACTTAATCAGCGTCGAAGTGATGAGACAAATTTGACCTTGTAGGATTTTAACTAAATGTGCAGAATCGAACAAATACAACTCAACATTCTGTCCGATCCTCTAACGACTCTGCCAGCTTACTGTTTAACCTCTCTCTCTTTATCTTTCTCTCTCTCTTTCTCTTTCTCTCTCTCTTTCTCTTTCTCTCTCTCTTTCTCTTTCTCTCCCTCTCTCCATCTACCATTATTATTTGTCTTACTCCACTCCTCTTCCTATAACAATGTCAGATTTGGCCGCTTTAATTATGTCACTTTGTTTTTTTTTTTCTGATGAATAAGTGACATATTAATCTCTGCTTCATCCGATGACACATCATTACCCAGAACATCCCCTTTGATCCGTATCTCTCTTTGGAGTTAAGGAGTTAGTAATATCTATTACAAACTTAACAATAAATTGAGATTTTCGGTACTATGAATCTCAGTCGTGGAAAATTTACTAACACGATAGAAAATATAACTTGTGTATAATCTGAGGTGGAACCATCAACCTCTTCTTTATTCCATGGTATGTTTTATAGTAGCTAAGTAAAGTAGTAGAGTAAAAGTAGTAGCCGTGACACAGCAATAAATAACGAAAAGAACAAAAATTGTATAAGAGGAAAAAGAAAAATGAATGTAATATCACTCATGTCAAAATTTTGTGAAAGACATTTATATTCGGTAGTAATAATATCGTTTTATATTGTGAAACTGATGTATTTGGCCAAGAACTCGGGATGATAAAATAAATCAAGCTGACATCAAACAACAAGATATTAACTTTAATTTTAATACATTTGTCACGTTCCATACCTCTTTGCTTTCTTTTTCATCTAGCCTTGAAAACATAAATATGTCGAAAATCTATGTTCAGAAATGGGCAAATAGCGTTTTTGCTTGTTGAACAGTTTCATAGTTGTTCATCTCAAAAGTTATATTTAGTATTTCCCCATAGTGAAACTCACTTCCAAGCAACAAACGATAGCGTATTCAGGCCCACAAGTATAAATTGCTAATTTACAATAAATATTATCATACAGAATAAATAAAACCAGCAACAACAACAAAACAGAAAATAAAATATCTGAAATATAAGTGAGGGCGGCATCCTATTAATCATTTTAAATCAAATTTACTGATCTCTCTCTCTCTCTCTCTCTCTCACTGTGTTTTTTTTTTGTTTTTCTTTTGCTTCCTGTAATAGAAACACTTCTTATCGAAGATATTTCAGCGAAATCTACCCCCTGTAGATTCTACAACATTTTCGATAGAATAGAATTCAATTGGATGGAATGAATAAAGTAGAATTCCTTTATTATCATTTGCTGTAAGGTAGCATATACATGCGGATTTCTATGAGTAATGCCAAAACGTTAAATAAAGAATATATCACGCACAACAGAAAGATGATAATCGACAGGATAAAGTAACATAATATTGATACCTGCAGATAAATAATGCGATATTCAACTTGTGCAAATGTCAGGTTTAGGTATCTTCTGATAAGAGGTAATATAACTGTTAGTCTAGTGAAGCTTGAAAGCGCATGTATAGGTTTCCTAGAATGCAGGGCTGTTAGGGAGAATGCTGAAATGTCAGTAACCAATGTTTTTAAAAGAAAATAAATAATACACAGCAAAAATGCATGTATACCAGTATAAATGTATACAAAATATTAAAGGGTATAAGCATATAGGTGTACAAACAAATAAGTACACAAACACAAGTATATGAATATGCTTGTATGCAAACAAATGTATATACAAACATACAAGCGAACAAACATTCGTGCTTGAGAACACATCCGCGCAAAGAATCATGCCTGCTAGTATGCATATGTATATATACGCATGCGTATAAGTATACATTTATGAAAGGATATGTGTACTAACTCATATGTATTCAAACATATATGTATACAAACGTATATGTATTCAAACATATCAAATATGTATAGTCCTATTCCAAAGTGACAATCATTACAGACATCACACAAGAAAACTTATAGGGTGATAATTACACTAGCCATCAATATAGGGTGTGTAGATTACCAGTATCGGCCAGCTGAAAATGCACTGATAGTCACAAGTTAATGCAATAGTAGCGGGACCCATGGATATTTCGCGGAATTAGAAATAACACCTATTGGCTTATTTCTAAAATCATTATCCCCCCCCCCCACAAAAAACAACCTGAAAGCTAGCCTGTATTGCGTTTGTATGGAAACATAGTCGCTCATCTTCTACTCATTGAAAAGTGAAATAAATTGGAATGCTATGTTTATTTAATGCACTTTATATAGACACATTATATATTTTACGCACAATTTTATAGACTTAACAGCACTCATAAAATAAATATTCACTCTTAGTTTTCCATTTTCACGATTAGCAAAAAATATCCCGTACATATGATACAACCTTTAGTTATATCTGCCCGTACATATGATACAACCTTTAGT
>NC_142932.1:72127120-72187120 GCF_046866305.1 Octopus bimaculoides | reverse complement strand
AAGATATCTGAACAATATTAGAAACAGAAGTAGAAAACGCAGATAACGAACACAAAATAGAATATAACAAAAACAACTGACTACATACACACATAAAACAATGATATGCTCATGCAAACCAGCATTTACATGACAACGCAATCCATCAAACACAAAATGCAGAGACCACCACAAAAGAAAATACAATAAGACAACAAAGACGACCTTTTTACTATGAATAAGCTTTGAAAACATATGAAAACATTACAAATCTTTTTATCACGTGAGCGAAAATGGCTGTACAATCAAGCAAAAGAGAACTCGGGACGATTGAACACAAATAGTAAAACAGTTAAAGCAGGGTGAATATCAGACATGTCCATGGAAACAACTAACTAAACAACCATTCACAATACAGTAGTAGACCCTCAACTTCATTGTTAACAACGAAGAGAATAAAAATACACAACAAAGCTTATTAAATATAATAATTATAATTAAGAAAAGTTTCTCAAGAAAACAAACTAAAGAAAGGGAGTAAAATAAAATCAATAGCTATTAGTCAAAAGATAACTGTATCAAACCAGCATATCAAGGGAAGAATAAGTACAAATAACGAGTATCGACAAGGAACTATTGATACAGATGCCAACTCAAACACCAGGCGCTTAATTAATTTAATCTCCCCCATGCTAGAAAAAGTTTAACGAGATGGTAGAAGGGTTAGCACGTCGGACAAATTGGTTGGCGTCCTTTCCGTTGGTGACCTGTAAATTCCACCGTGGTAAATTCCACCGTGGTAAATTCCACCGTGGTAAATTCCACCGTAGTAAATTCCACCACGGAAAATTCCACCGTGGTAAATTCCACCATGGAAAATTCCAGCAGGTAAATTTCACCATAGGTAAATTCCACCACGGTATATTCCACCATGGTAAATTTCACCATGGCTGGAATTATCATCATCATCATCATCATCATCATCATCATCATCATCATCATCATCATCATCATTATTATTATTATTATTATTATTATTATTATTATTATTATTACTGAGTGACAGAGCAGTGCATACCATCAAAGTGAGACTGAGGCAAAATATACGAAGCTCATTATACCCATCATGACTACCCGTCTGATAAGGGTACACCAGGCACATGCATCACAACCATATATACGTGACATGGTGAACTCATATCAAGACAAACAACGCATCACCTTGCAGGTGGGGCCCAGTTAAAATTTTCTTCAGCTGCAGTAGCCCATCCCACTGAAAAGGACCCTGAATAAGATTTGTTGAAGGATGTTGAGCAAAACACCCATGTTTCCAAAGGTGAATTATCCAAACCCGAAAGATTTCCTCTCAACACATGGCTATGATGTTCCCCCAATACTTCTGCTCATGATCAGAGATGCACATATCCTCAGCCACCAAGGGACATGCTCGCCTGGTTAAGGTCAAACAACTGACAAGCAAATCTGTGGCAAATCAATGTACATGATAACACTTCCAATGAATTAAGATCAGAAGGCATGAGAGCCACTGCCTGGTACTGCATCCGGGCATTATTAATATTTCCCGCATTATTATTATTATTATTATTATTAATAATAGTAGTAGAAGCAGAATCAACAGCAGCAGCAGTAGCAGCAGCAGCAGCAGCAGCAGCAGCAGCAGCAGCAGCAGTAGTAGTAGTAGTAGTAGTAGTAGTAGTAGTAGTAGTAGTAGTAGTAGTAGTAGTATCATAGTATTATATGGGTTACGACATTATGGAAATAAAAAAAAGTATGCATAAAAAATAATATCAGTAATGTCAATGAATACAAAAAGTACGAGGGAGAAAAAATAATTAAGGAACAATCACGCAAAGAAATACACGGTGTCTTTCTCATAGATTCTTGCTCGATGGGAGTACATTAAAGTGATCCCATCTCAACTCAAGTAGATTATAAAGATAATTTTCTATCGCACCTTCAGACTCTCTCTCTCTCTGTCTCTCTCTTTCTCTGTCTTCTTAAGACTTGAGAGACAGACTGATTAAATAATATACGTAATGACCCACGGTCTACAGAAACTGACCACGGTGATTATTAGCGGGAGCAACTTATAGTGGAAGTCTGTCCATGGTGAAATTTACCCTGATGGAATATACGGTGGTGGAATTTATCTATGGTGATATTTACCTGGTGGAATATTCCATGGTGGAATTTACCACGGTGGAATTTACCTAGCACCATTCCGTCGGCTTTTACGTAGTCCGCCCTGGACTTTACTTCTCAGCCCCCGGTGTCTATAAGCTAAAGTACTAGCGGCTACGTACAGTGGTCTATGTAACCGACTTGCCTTCTCCTCTCAAGATTGCCGGCATTGAATCCTGCCGCAGGCTGGCATCCCGTTCGAGGGGAATGTGATCTCAGATATCTATATGCCATGACAACTGGGTAACCGACCTTATGAGTCCTACGGCTCCAGACAAAAAAAAAATGACTGTACAGTGATGAATAGTGCTTGACCGGTAAAATTTATGATAAAATTTACTACCTGAGATTTTACAAGAATACAGAAATTTCTGTCGGAAATACTTAACCCGCATTATTTAGTCTGTTTGATATTAGGACCGATCAGACAAGAATCTGATAAATATAATATGAATACAAGCAAAAAAAAAAAAGAACATAGGAAACCTTAACTCTACCGACATTTAATTTGTTTGCCACCAACCCACAAATTCGTTACATCGTCCATACTCTGTAACTAGCTGATAACGCAATAACATACAACCAAAGTTGTACACAGGGTTTGGAAGGAGTAGATAGTTAGAAAGAGCCGGTGCTGGCCAACATAGTAATTACAAAAGACAGGAATATCGCACACATAAAAAACCAAGAACATATGGTGTAATTAGCGATAGGCATTTGATTGCATACTTTCTTTTTGGCTACAGGAGTTCTTGCGTAAATAATTTATCAAGAACGTTATGTTGCACATTTCTTCATATTTTAGTAAACTTAAATATGTACTCTTTTCCCATACGTATAATGAACAACGGTCAAAACTGTATGCCTTCCAGAAATGTATGCATATGTAACAATCTCAGTAAAAGTTTCTACTAACAATTATTACGTAATTTTGAATCACTTCAGGATGATTATTGGCTTCAGATGAACCTTCAAATAGAACGTCTTGCCAATATTCTTTGGAGCAATGTACAACCCACAGGCTCTTATTTACCAGCTTAAATTAGTTCGGCGTTTTCCAAATTTCAGTTGCATCTCTCATTCAATCCATTATTCATTGACAGCATCCACCGTAACCCCCTATTTCCAGTTGTTCTGTAGTTCAAGATTAAGGATGTAACAAACACAGAAATATATAAACCCTAATTTCAGTCCATTGGTATACGCACATGGCTATACATACGTGCAGGCGCGTGACTTAGCGGTTAGGGTATTCGGCTCACGATCTTAAAGTCATGAGTTCGATTCTTGGCGACACGATTTGTCCTTTAGTAAGACACTTTATTACACGTGTCTCCAGTCAAATCCGCTGCTATGTATGAGTAGTACCTGTATTTGAAAAGGCCAGCATTATCACCCCTTTCTGTATCAAGTTCAACCTCCCTGAGAATTAAAATAAGGGTGTCTGTGGAGTGCTCAGCTACTCACACATTAATTTCACGACCAAACGATTCCGTTGATCGGATCAACTGAAGCATTCGTCGTCGTAACTGACATAGTGCCAGTTACAGATACGTGTATACTGTTGCCGAGACTATGTCAACCTTTTGTTCTCGTTAAATTTGCCATTCGGTCACTTCCGTCTGGACCATTTCGATTTTGCATATGTCCGACCCCATGAAATACTGAAATATATACACGTTTGTTTCACTTCAATGGAATATATCTCGCAGTGAAATCCTCGTCGAAAATGAGGTTCCCCGTGACAAAATGTATGGAAGTGGAGAGTGTGATTGCTAGAATATGTGAGTGAGAGATGTCAAACTGTTACAATGCAGCTAAACAGTTACAATAGACAGTCAAACATTTACAATACACGGCTAAATGGTAATGAAACAACTTTGCTTATCTCTGCCTATGTTCTATTCTTAAACACTTAGCATCAAGCATTCAATTAATCAATTTATCAATGATTATTTATTTACACAAAGTGTGGTAATTATTGATTGATAATTATCATAATGAATAAGAAATTAAAGAGTAAATCTATTGGAACATTAGGCTAAACGTCTATATCGGTTGTTGTAGGTTCTATTCAGCTATGTTACAAAAGGTGCCTATTTATTCTGACATAACCATGTTGAAATGTGTCTTTTTTACTGTGTCTTATCTATGCTGCAAGAAAGGCTATTTACTCTGAGTTAATTACGTTGCAATAAAGACTATTGTGTTAATACTTGTAGTCCATATGATTTCTTTTAGGGAACAGTGAAAATTAGCATTTCTGACGAGGACAGTTCTTTCAGGGACACTTTTATTTTGTACATGATCGGCAGGAGTCAGCAGTTTAAGTAATCACTGAAACTAGTTTTTGAGATATAGATTAGTCTTATATAGATGCATGAGTAAAGATAAGTGGCCAAGAGCTTGGAGTATTTAGCTGATTATCATAAAGGCATTTCTTTAGTTCCTCCAAATGTCCCACCCTCGATGTTTCATTGGGTGAAGGCTGAGTGCAGCATAGTGTGTATCTTTGATTGCTTGCGACAAGCACAGACATCTAAATCTGTTCGTGAAAGCATGCTACAGGTTATCTACCGACGTTACTACAAATGTAAATATATGAACGGTTTGGTTGTGAGCTGTGCACAAGTAACCAGAAAATGTCAATACTATATGGCACGAGCTTATAATATAAGGCGGTGAGCTGCCAAAATTGTTTGCAGGCCGGAAAAAATGCTTAGTAGTATTTCGTCTAACTTTACGTTCTCAGTTCAAGCTCCAATTAGGTCACCTTTACTTTTCATCTTTTCGGGCCGATAAAAATGAGTAGCAGTTGAGCACTGGGGTCGATATAATCGACATACCCCAACTCCCGATATTGCTGGCCTAGTGCCATAATTTGAAATCAATATATGAAAATTTCTCTCGAAATTGCTCTCACGAATAAGAATTTATCCTGAAGAGGTTTTTTTCTTCTTTTTATACACAGATGATATAAAACGATATATTAACCATTATTTATTGTTTCATATTGAGTGATACGTGGGATGGAGCTTGTTTTTAAATCAGAAACTCGGAGGTCTTCGCTGCTAGGTCTTTTAGCAAAGCAAATCTTAATTTGCAAATCTCTCCATTTAATTATTTAGACAAAAATTCCATTAATGTTTACATTAATATTTAGTTTCTACGCATTGTTTCGACAGATCTATCCCCACCACCCAATTTTTTGCAGTAATCTGGTTTACGAAAAATGTTTGTGTAAAATACTGTATCTATATAAAATATTACTAAAGTACGTTAGTATGCCGGACAAAATACTTTGCGTTGTTTCGTTCGTCTTTACGTGCTGAATTCAAATGCCGCCGAGATCGAATTTGCCTTCCATCCTTTCGGGGGTTTGATACAATATGTACCTGTTGAACATTGGGGTGATGTAATTTATATTGTTAAATGCATACGTTCTGATTTCAAAACCTAGCAACACTAATGCTATCGCTACGATAACATAAAATATATAGGAAACGTATTCTGATTTTGGTTCAATCAATTCTAACATTACTCGACATATGTCAGTCACGTGACAATCTATTCGATAATTATAGCCTACAAATATTTGACCTCTTATCGAACACATCATTCAATCAGTGATTAGTCATCGTTGCATTGTTGAAATATCACACGAACTCGGAGAATGATTGATATTTGAGATCAATACTGCAAGACAACGGAACATGATTGAGTTATCTAATACCCAAACTAATTTACATTAAATTGTAACATATTTGCTGCGATATAGATTGCACCATGAATCTTGTGATAGACAAACACTAAATCAAACCAATCAGCTGTGATTTTTACATGGAAAAGCGTTCGTAATGTTTGACGAATATTTGTTTATGGGTATCTTGTGTTAATTCTTTATGTGATAGTGGTAATTTGTCTGGGGTCTATTGATTACAGAGAGAAACTTGAAGTTGAAGATACAGAGAATGGCTTAACTGCGCATTGAACCCATGTAAAGATAGCGTAGATCTATAATGCGTCAATAAAAGCACTGTAATGTCAAATGAACATAATGCATTAAATTAAAACATGTCTGAAGCGAAGTCAATAACAACGTTGCATTGGTAAATTCCAGTTAAAATAAACTGTCCTATGTTATTGGGTCCCTTCAAGGACTTGATATCTAATGGCGTTATTTTAGATCTTATATTTCATTTCTCAGGAGTCGATAAGTAGAAATAATATACTGACAGAAAGTTGATTTAACCGATTTTGTGTCTCTACTGTAAATCTACAGATTTCTACTCATTCATCAAAACTATGAAGTCCAATTATTTTAATTTTCAACGCAGCCTCACTTCTAACAATGTTCTACACCTGAGAATCTACTCAGTCGTTCAATATATTAGAACAAATAGCCACATTTGACTAACTCGCTGTCTACCTTCAAATGCCAGAGTGTACATTAAGTGCAACCTATTACTAGACATATTTACAATAATGTTGATCATATATGTACTGGATAAGGGCAGCCTTGGATGAAACAATGACAAACACGTGTTTGTGTGTCTGTGTAAGTGATTTTACTCATTTATATGTGTAGTAAAACCTCGTCAAGTTATATCTTTCACATTCATCCTTTTTTAGAATATAAAATGCTAATTCTTTTTAATCCATGAAGATAAATAGTAGATGAAATAGGAGGTGGAGAATATTTGACAGATATTGCGTAGAAACAGGAGCGAACAAATCCTGACACCTAGTCTTCAGAGACGCTATAGTGCTAATAATCTATATTATGTCGCTACACACATTCATATAATGTTCCTACGTATTTGGTCTGCATTTAAGCACATACTTTCGTTCAATAAATTGCTATTATATAAAACTCATTTGTTCTTTAAATTTTGGTATAGAAGAAAATCAGAGAAGTATGTGGTAGCCATGTTTGTCAGTGCCTAATTAACCGAGAATTTTTAGCCAATATTGTATGTTGTTGGCTTTCTTCTATAACCTTTGTTATTATAATTCCTTGTGTTACCACTGTTGTTCATGTAACTATTGTTGGTCTCTGATTTCTTTTTGTCCATTGGTTTTATCGCGTTTGTTGTTATTTCTTCCGGCCGTAGTCTGAGCGCACAAAAATTTACAGACTAACTCAGAAAACCGAATAAAGGATTTAATATTAAAAAAATAAACATAAACTAATAAAAACAAATTATCGAACATATCAAACAGCGAAGATTTAATACACAGTCTCTGTTGTTTTTTCACATCCCTCTCTATCACCAACATTTCTCTCTTTCTCCACCTCTCTCTTTCTCCACTCTCTCTCCTTCTCACTCTCTATCTCTCTCTCTCTCTCTCTCTGTCATTCCATTATATTCTCTCTCTGTCTCTCACTCTTTCTTTATTCTATATCTTTCACACGCTTTGTCACTCAGCACTCTCTCCTCACACTTTGTCATTCTTTCTCTTTGTCATTCTATTTCTCTCTCTTTTCCACCTCTTCATCCGTTCCCTCATTTGCATATTCATCGGTCTGGATGTTGTTTAAGCGGTTCTTTTTGTTCATTTTATCGTCATCTTCGTTGCTAACCTGTTGTCACTAATGTCGCATCCTTGTTCTCTATGTACTTGCTATCTTTCTTATTGTTATTTGCTATTACAGTTGGTGGATTCGTTTTTCACTGCTTTCCTTATATATTAGTTATTTTCTTCTCTCTAATCCATTAGTCATAGTAAAATGTAATTATAAACGCAAAACCGGCTGTCTTATGGACGTTGGACGAAAAAGAAAAAAAGAGATAAAGAATCAACGAATGTGTATCTAGGCGTCGGTGGCTGACGTATGCATCTATTGTTTCTGTATAATGATCATGAGAATTTACCTTCCATATTCAACATCATTGAATATTCTATCTAAAGTTTGGAAATTTAATTAAAATTTTATAATCTGTTTTATACTTGAAATATACTCAAGGGACTTACAGACATTACGGGCAACTTCCGTTATATTTTATGCAATTGGTTTCTATAGATTCGTATTTTACTGGGGTTTTTTTTTTGCGTTTTCCCTTATCTCGGTAACTTTTTCTTGCCGTGCTGCGTTTTGTCTAAACTGGCTTATTTTTACATTCTACTCTTATTTTCATCTTTTTCCCCTTAAGTACACACAGCATCTCACATATGCAAATGCATTCTATTGCACACAGAGGCTCACACTGTCCCATATGCGTATATATATATATATATATATATATATATATATATATATATATATATATATATATATATATATATATATATATATATATATCAGTGTATATATGCATATATATATGTATTATATATATATTATATGTATACATGCATATATGCAAATATATATATATATATGTATATTTATATCTATGTATATATATATATATGTGTGTGTGTATAAATATATTCTTACATATAGAGATGAGCACACATATAGATGTGATATATATATATATATATACACACACACACATATATATATATATATATATATATACATACTTGCACACACACACACACACACATACATATGCATACACACACAGACACAGACACACACACACACACATATATATGCATATAACACTTTTATGTTTATTTCTTTAAATTTAAGTATACTTTATGTTCCTTGCGTCTTTTGCTTTTTTATTCCTTCATCAATTCTTCATTTTATTCTAATTTTTAATGTTGCTTTATGTGTTTAACGCTTTTTCTACATGTCCCTTATTGTTATAATCAGCTAAACAAAGAAGGCGAAGATAACCATACATACACACGCGTTTATGCATGTACGCACAGTCTCATATATACAAACACAGCTTATACATCAGAAGCATCATAAAGCCGCCCATTTAATATACACTCATATACATGATAAACATACTTCATACGCATCCTACATGCACATTTACAGAACCTAAACACTCGCACTAATACACATGATAAACAAATGTACAGAAGCATTTCATGAATAGATCAAGATACATACATACATGCATACATACATAAACACACACACACACACACACACACACACATATATATATACATATATATACATGCACCTAAGCTTATACACTTATACGCATAATCACATACACCCATACACATTTCAGCGCATAAACACATATACACATACTCTAGCACAAATATTCACATATGCATATACACATACATCTTCACATATACACACATACATACGTACACCAGAGAAAATTAATGAAATAAAAGAACAAAAACACAACACAATGCTGAACAAAACACCTGCTTGCTTAAACCATTTATTGAAACCAAATCGATTGTATTGATTAGCGATTTACGATAGACGTCAAATACTATTATAATAAGACAGATAGTTTGGAGAATAATTAAAGCTGAGAATTGGAGAGGTATTTGTATAGCTGGCTAGATGTACAGCAATCCTTGGCTTTTTTTTTTGGCTTAAGGATGTCTTTATGCTTCATTGACCCGGACAGAATAATAGGCAAGGAACAAAAGAAACACTTCATATATCTTACTATTGTTCCTTTTTAGATTCTTGTTTCGGCATCCACAAAACTCTCATAGTAAGATCAATAGTGGTGGAGTAAATGTGAAGAAGAAAAGCAGCTGGGATCTTGGCGCGGCGAACGAAATATTTGCAATATTTTGATTAAAATATTTCTCGGAAATACTTCAGCTTCTAACAATTTTACTTGTGAATAACCTTGCAATTCGTGAAGAAAACAAATTTGAACGTATGTAAATATATTCTATGAAATATGAATTTCTAGGTAAACACATGAGTACTGAGGGGTGTGCTATACTCTGTTATCGAATGCCGGATTCGTTGTCTCATCAGGTGGTGAAGCAACATTAAAAGTGTGTTGGCCCCTTCGAACGTGACACTAGAGCCGTACGAGGCCAACCGCTAATGAAGGTGATAAAACTCCCACATATCAACATGAGCTTTGGTGAGTTAGAAGTCGCAACTCTTGGACAGATGTTTCTACCTTCCTCAATGATTCTTGCTTCACCACTCGTCTTCTCTACTAAGCCAGCTATAACAGCTTGATTTTTCAGTGGTCTCCGACATCTTTCAAGCAATAAATTTGGTCTTCTTCAGAGCTAGTCTAAGTCATCTAAATATTAAAAAAAAAAAAAAAAATCGACCTACAATTTTGCTTTATGTGACGTATAACAAATAAAAAGAACTTGATATTTTCCATTACTCTGAGTATCAAATCTGTAGGAATACAACATATGATTTTACATGAATAATTTCATGTTGCATGATTGTTGGCTCTAATGGTCATCTGGTCCCCGTCTGTTAGTAATGACCATGTGTTGAGGGTCCAAGCATCCTGAGCTGCTGCAACAGCGTTGTTCTTGGAGTTGGTGTCTTCCATCTTCTAGGATAAAGTGTGCAATAGAATCAAAGTTTTCATGCTTTAGCAGTATGATATGAAGTGTTCCTCTTCTTCCCATCACCGATAATACAAGACGAACCGAACGGACATTAAAATTTGCGCCTTGCCGGGCAGGAGCATCTATGACAGCCTCCATCTGATGCGCTACATCATAAAGAGGGTTCGGGCGCTGCTTAATTTGGATGAATGTATATATATAATTACAAGTGTTGAAATACCTATATAATAGTTTATGTACAGTAAGATATATGCGAAAGTGAATGTATATGCGTGTGTAAAAGGATGAATGTCTACTAATACACACACATATATATACACTGTTATGTTTTTCGTTTTTTGGGTTTTAGTGTTTGTTTCGCTTTTGTAAATATTGTGTGTAACGACATAGACTTTGTATATATATATATATATATATATATATATATATATATATATATCCCTTTCTTATTAACATCATGATTGTAGTGATGATTATTGTAACATTTTCTAACTAAAAGCGTAATGATGTATGTAAATGTATATGTGTATGAATCTATGTGTGTGTATATATCTATATATGCTTATAAATTCATCTGTATGTGTGCATGTAGGTGTACGTATATGCCTATGTAAATGAATATACAGTGTGAAAATCAGCGCCCGATTCCTGTTTTAGGGTTGATATGTATGACTTCCCAGCTGTGAGATACTTTTGACTCCCAATCCTTTTTCTCGGGCCGGGATATCAAAGAGTATTAACAACATGATACATGGTCCAGAGGTAGTAACGTCCCAAAACAGTCAGTAATAACCTGCAAAACAACGAAGAAAGTCAAGACTTCTCAGAAATTGGGCGCTACTTCTGAATCATCCTGTATCAGGTTGAGTTAAAAGTAAGCAACGCTTTGAAACCTGAAATTCATCACAATATATTTCAACAATGCGGAAATTTTACTCATCAAAGTAAGTACTATGCCAATCAATACAAGTGTGCTAACGAGTTACAAGTTTGTTTATTCCGGTAACATATAAATCTGAAGTTCTGGAGCTGATGAACTCTTTGAACGCATTTTCAGCATCGGTTTGATTTTGGAACTCCTTCTCTTGCAGGAAACCATCACGTTGGTTGAAAAAGTGGTAGCCGTTAGGAGAAAGATTTAGGGAATAAACTGGGAATAAACTTCGTAGCCATGTTCGCTCAAATTCTGGAGCGTCATTAGTAAAACGTGTGGTCGAGCATTGTCATGAAGAATGATTGGCCCTTATCTGTTGACAGGTCTGGGATAGATGACTAGCAGTTTTTCGTTCATTTTAGCAATTTCATAGCAATATGCTTCTGCAGTAATGCCTTTTACTGGTTTTAAGATGTGATAGCGGATGGTTCCAGCAGTACACCACCAAACAGCCATCATAACCTTCATTTAGAAGAGCTCGGTTTTAGGAAAGGCTTTTGCTGCTCCATTTTGGTCCAACCACTGCGAAGAATGTTTTTCATTATGGTACAGAATCCACGTTTCATTGCGTTACAATACAGTCGAGAAATGGATCTGTCTGGAAACAGAAGAAGCGACGAGCAAATTTCATATCTACGCATTTTCTGATTTTCATTCAAATAGTGTGGCACCCATTTGTCGAGCTTTCTTGATTTTCCGATCGCATGCAAATCGTTGCAGGCAGTTTTCTAGCTAACTTCATGTTCTTTTGCCAGTTCTCGAGTGGTTTTACGTGGATCTTTCGCAATGACGGGCTTTAATTGACCATCATCGATGAGAGAGAGACATCTGCTACGCTAACGATCTTCATGGCTCAGGTACCCATTGCGAAACCATTTCAGCCATTTTTGAGTTGACCACTCACTGGTCATTTCCTCACCGAAAGGTTCGTTGATATTGCGAGCAGACGTTTCAGCTGCTTTACCTCCTTTTTTAAAGTTGAATAGCAAAATTGCTCGATTATGGCGCTTTGACAGTCCTATTTCAGATGATTGTAAGAACGGTGAAAAAATATCAATGTTAATTTATTGATGCATTTGAGCAAGTCTGTATTATCAGTCGATTGCAAAAAAAAAAAAAAAAAAAAAAAAAAGAAATTCAAAACTCAGTAAAATATATATTATTCAATAGACACAATATATGTTTATGTGATACTCACGGTTTCTTGTACTGAGAACATGCCAAATAATGAATTATAACATGTGTAACATCTCGGTATAGTTATCAGGTACAATCCACCTTGCATGACGAACTAAAAATTAAATGAGAAAAGAAACGCGAAAAGTCGAGAAGGAAGCATATAAGCAACGAGGAAGGTTAAACAACGGAAAACTGCAAAGTAATCAGATATAAGTAAAAAGGCAAAAGCGTTATCTTCCTTAGACTTTAAATTATAAGACTGGAAAAATAGCGACGAGTTATTCAGATTTAGGCGGAAATTTACAATTATTCACAAGGAACTTAGGGATATGCTTAAACACGCTGAAAATTTCATACCTAGATTTCAGTATTGAGTTAGATATCTTACATCTGAAAAGGATCTGAGCGCTTTCAGCTAAGCATACCTTTATTCGATCGATTAATATAAGGTGTAGATTTTTCGATTATTTTCCACTTAAGTATATGTGGTTAGATTTCAAACTCCATATGTGGCTAGCCAACGTAGTAACTTTGCTTTTATCCTTGTCGGAAGAAAGATATGTAATCAACATACGATATTTAAATTCTCTTTCACATAGTCCAATGTAGACCTTTTTATCAGCTGTATTATCATCTAGCGTTGCACCAACGTCTGCTTCATATATCACAGATTTAACTATATATCACTGGTCAAGTGGACATGATCCTGTGTCACGACAATTACGACTAGATTTGGGCTCTTGGTTTGACCTCGTGTAATGATTCTCTTCATATTGGGGCAACAACCATATGATAATTTTATCGAGCGCCTGTTAAACATTTTCCTGTACTTGTGAGTTGTTGGAAGATATTTATCTAGGAGAGACATGAATCTTCTATCTATGTTAGCTTTTACATTAATGGAAAAGGGAGGGGCGAACTAAATAACTTTCCTTGGTCTATATTTTGGTCTTTTATTATTATTCTGATTTGTATTAGAGGGATTATCTATTACTTTATCTTTAAAGAACACTGGGTCTATTATCATTATTCTTATTAATACTAGAGGGATTTTGGCTAGGGCATTGCTATAGTAGGTGGCTGCTTTCTCGAAAATTTCCTTAGTGGAAGGGAGGTTAGACAACCTGTTACTAACAATAGCTATCAGATTTTTAAATATTAGAGGCGGGTGACAAGACGATATGTATACAGGCGGGTTCGTTGTTAGGCTTATGGAAAGGTTTATAAAAGGAGTTCATTTCTAGGGAAACATCTAAAAAATTAAGTATAGACAGATTAGGAGCTACTGTAATTTTAAGGCCTAAGTGACTGAAGGTTGAAATTAGTTTCCTAAATCTATCAAGGGTGTGACCATCACACCTATGGGAAGTGGTAAACCGTCATCTAGGTATAGGCCAAAGTCATGAAATGGGTACTTCGATCTCAACGTGTTTAATACAAATAAACCCACAAGTTCAGCACTATCGTACAACCCCATAGATACATCTAATAGTTAATCATTATATGACTTTTTTTACCCTGCTAATCCTTTACTAAACAGTGGCGTTTTCGTCGCATGCCTGATAAATTTCTGGTCTATAGGGTCAATATCAGCATATAATTTAACAAATTCGATATTTATCAAGCAGCGATCTAGATATAGAGGGATAGAAATCTATTATGTCAAACTAGGTGAATTTGACCTTATTATTGTTCTTAATGTTCTTAAAACAATCAATAACAGTAAAACTATTATTCCATTGTTGAAGCCCAGTGGTCACTCTAATTTTGTTATTAATATTTCGTAGTGTCTTTTCGCTACTAGCCCAATTTCAGATCTCGCTGGGTTTAACAATCTAAAAGTAGGTTTATCATGCAAATTAGGTTTATGGTCTTTTAAAGTAATAAAAGCTTCTCTTTTAGTTAAGCATTCTAATCTATCGTCGATATTACCACGTGTAACCAGGAATTTGTCTCATCATTAACATCATTGTATCTCTCTACGTTAGCTTTCTTGTATTTAGTGGAAATGGTGTCATTTAGCAACTTATATAGATCATTAGTAACTTTTAAAATGAAATCTAATCTGAAATGAAATCTTATATCAAAAACTTTCGAAGTTCCAAAAAGAAGTTCGTATTTTCTGATAAGACTAATACCCTACATAAGGTTACTAATAGTCTGGAGAATAAGTTGCTAAATTTTCACTATACATAAAGAAAGCTAACGTTGATAGATACAATGATATTAATGATGAGGCTAAATTCCCCGCTAAACATAGTAATATCGACGATAGATTAGAATGCTTAGGTAAAAGAGAAGCTTTTATCACTTTAAAAGACTATAAATCTAATTTCCATGATAAACTCACTTGTAGAATGTTAAACCCAGTTAATCACATGACTTCCTCCCGAAATAAGGACATAATCAAACCGTTTTTTCTATATGCGCCCTTCTCGTCTTTTTGTTTCTTCTCTCATTTAATTTTAATTCTTTATGCTATGTGATGACTGCGCGGAGTTGTTACACATGCTATCATTCCTTATTAGGTATGTTCTCAGCAGAAGAACTATTAATAGCACATAAAAAACATGTATTATGCTTATCAAATAATATTTATCTCTCACCAGATGGAGTACTTTTTTCATGATCTTACCAACACAGAACAGTACATTATATATATATATATATATATATATATATATATATATATATGTGTGTGTGTGCGTGTGTGTGTGTGTGTGTGTGTGTGTGTGTGTGCGTTTGTGTACCTCACCCCACACCCCTCCACACAGACTAGCATTGACCACTTCCCAACATCCCCACCACACACCACACACCACCATGCACAGTCCCACACTCGCACAAGCACATAATACCTGAACACAAGCTATATATACATACACACACAACGCGATATTAATACACGCTACATACATAGACACATTTAACTTATTCCCACATATATACACGACATATATGCACACTGTTTGCTCACACGTATACGCATACATGCACACGCATGTGCATCCACCTCGTGAAAAAGAACATTTCAACTGGTACACACAACACACACACACATACATTACGGACGCACACATTTACACACGCACACACTCACACACGTTAGAGTCACTAGCCCCTATTCAAACACACTTACACATTCACGCACATTCTCACATACACACGCACGCGCACCTTCATCTGGGATCACCAGCACTTTATTACCTTCTTTTCTTTTAACTTCTTTCAAACTGTTTCGCTAAATCTACAAGTTTTTTTCATTCTTTCACTCTGTTTATTTTCTCTTATTCCTCTCTGTTTAAGAGCGTAGGCTCGAAACTTAAAAGACTTTCATTTTCACGAGCGTCAAACGAACACACCTCCTTGATATTCATACACATACACCTGTCTTCATCTTTTGTTTTCCTATAAATTTCGACTACACACACACACACACACACACACACACACACACACACATATATATATATATATATATTCATACATGCATATATATATATATATATATATATATGAGTGTGTGTGTGTGTTTGAGTGTGTCTGCATATGTATACATGTA
Organism: Octopus bimaculoides; assembly: GCF_046866305.1. NCBI lineage: Eukaryota > Metazoa > Mollusca > Cephalopoda > Octopoda > Octopodidae > Octopus > Octopus bimaculoides. Next base: position 72,170,828 of record NC_142932.1, on the reverse strand, counting down.
TATGTGTATGTCAGTGTATACATGTGCTTACATGTATGTTTATGTAAATGTGTATACATATGTAAGTGTGTATACATATATATATATATATATATATATATATATATATATATATATATATATATATATATATATAATACAAAGAATATATATGCATGTATACACACATATATGTACATACATCTACATGTGTATATAGATGCATATCAGGGTACAGGACGTTAGAACAATGAACTACAGACAACGGAACGAACACATAGGAAAACAGATAGCCACTTGGAATTAATCCTTCGTCAGCTGCCTCTATTCTAACTAGACGTTTCGAACATAAAGCAGAAGTACTCTAGAATAGTCTCTTCCTGAGTAGTGGTTCGATCCACTAAACAGAGGATTCCAAGGTGGCAAACACAAACCAAGACAGGAAAAACTGGACAGTGAAAACAACATTAAAAAGCGGTACGGCCAAACGCGAATCTGATGTAGAACGCTAACAGTTCGTCTCGCCTTCATAGTGGCTGGAGTGAAAAGAGAGTTGACACGGGTCACACGTGAGTAGTGAGGATGGTAGAGGGAGGAAGTGGAAAGAGAAGGAAGAGAGAGATGTGTGTAGCAGTGAAGTAGAAGCCAGGACAACAGAAGGAAGCAGAGCGAGAGGGGGAGATGTGTAAGAAGAAAGATAGATAGGTAGATCGATAGAGGTATAGATACAAAGATAGAGAAAGACAGACATACAGACAGACAGACAGATAGATAGATAGATAGATAGATAGATAGATAGAAAGAAAGAAGGATAGAGTCACGTCAGAATAATAAAGTATCAACTTACTTGCAAAAAGGATGTGTGCGTTTGATGATGTAATAATACAAAGAATATATATGCATGTATACACACATATATGTACACACACACACACACACACACACACACACACACACACACACACACACACACACACACACACACACATATATATATATATATATATATATATATATATATATATATAGGGTAAAGAAAGCCAGTGGCTAGCATGGATAAAATAGTCAATAGACAACATATTTTTCATATAAAATTAGTGCACATTCATACACAAAAGAAGTGAGCCTAACAGGACACCTTACATGCTAAAAGGAACAGTGAAAGTCCCAACCACGGTTAAGAGTAATTTCGAAGGGGTTAAAAAATACTACAATCGTTGAAAATGTTTCTTTTTTCATCCCCTTTGAAATAACTCTTAACCATGGTTTGGACTTTCACTATTCCTTTTAGCATGTAAAGTGCCCTGTTAGGGTCACCTCATTTGTGTATTAATGTACACTAATTATATATATATATATATATATATATATATATATATATATATATATATATATATATATATATATATATATAAATAAAGTCGTCAGAATTTTGGAATAACTTCTTTCATTTAGTTTATACATTTAATAGCGCTTTCGTTCGTCTTTCGAACTTGTCAAATATAATTCTAAGAAAATACAGAGATCTTGCTTATTTATATAAAACAGGTGTTTTTTGGGTTTTGTTTATAACAGAACATTGTTTTGTTTTTTTTTGTTTTTTTGGTGGGGTGAGGCTTTGGAGACAATGTAAGATGTATAAGCAGATAGATAGATAGATAGACAGGCAGATAGAGAGATAGATAGATAGACTGATAGTCAGACAGATAGAGAGATGGATGTGCTAAAAGAGTGAGAGAAGGGCCATTGTATTGAAATGGTCTTTTTAAGGAGTGTCAACAAAAGGGGGTAAAAGTTTGTTTACTACTTACTCTATTGTTTTGAGAGGGCTTCTTGGGATGGTAGAAGAAGGAAGAAAAGAAAAAAGGAAGAAGAGAGAAGAAAAAATAGAGAATAATAAATAGAAAATATAAAGAAAACAAAAAAATGTCTTCCTGTTTTCCTTTGCTGTTAGTTCTTGCCTTTTATATTCTTTGTCGTTTCTTTTTATAAACTTTGAGTCCTATTTAGAATATATTCCTGTCATACATTCATTTATTTATTTATTTTTGGTAAGGTGTAGTTCTGCATGAGAGTATATTAGTATAATATTTGTAAATTTGAAAAATCAAATTAGTAAAATCAATTAGTAAAAATAACCATATATATCATATCACACATATATACATATATATACATACAAAACGTATTCCTTGTTTTTCCTTTTTCTCTTTCAAACATTTAAGTTTGGGGAAAAATTTTTTATGAAGAGTAGTTCCATTGCCTTTCGGTATTGTGGATCGTCTCGTGTACAATTATATATATATATATGTGTGTGTGTGTGTGTGTATACGTGTGTAAGTGTGCATATATATGTATGTGTTAATATATATGTATATGTGTGTGTGTGTTTGTGTGTGTATGAGTGTGTGTGTGTGTGTGTGTCTGTGTTTATATAATTCGTTTCCCCGTGTGAAGAATCTTAATTGTATCTGTTACCTATTTATCCAACACGTAAAACTTTGTAACTCTTATAAGCAAATGAAACATATGTATTGGTGAATAAATTATACCAAACAATTTCCAATTTCCTGTGTATATAAGCAGCCCCTTCTTAGGAAATGTTTGTTTTCAGCAAATAAGCTAAGCTCCATATAGAATTTTTAGAAATTGTATTTAAAATGAGGGGATAAGGTGGTTTGTTTTTCTGAAAATTCTGTCTTTTCCAGATTGGCACTTATACATTTACTCAGAAAACCATGTACACTAATAATAATTGGTATATATGTGAATTTACAATATGCATATACAAGCTGGAAATTGCGAAGCAGTTTTCCGTAGTTATCACTTATCTCTTTCATTTTTAAAGAATTATTCACATCAGAAGAGCACCTGACCGCTTTGATGTTGCATACTTTTTCAAACAACAATATCCAGCTTCTTATATTTACACTGGAAAAAAGTTTTGAAGGGAATGTTCCATAAATATTCCTTGATATTTTTGTTGTTAACATCAGCCACGGTATGAACATTTTTCGAAATTTTCTACCCTTATTATTTTCACAGTAAAACTTTCGTAGTTTCAAAGCCTTTCTGGTACTCAGTTTCATTTTTTATGATTATTTGCCACCGAATGTAACTGCACTTGCGCGGTAGATTTGAAAATTAAAATGTATAAGTATGTAGCACGTGTATTTTCGGTGCTACTTGCTGCATAATTATGCATTAATTTTAGCGCCTTCACTGAAGAAGTAGGGATAGCAAATTCATTTATTTTGCACAGTGATACAGAAACTCAAGTCTGAGCGTAAATACAAAAATATTTTTTAATTTTTATTCCCTTTGAAATTGCTCATATTCGTGATCTGGGCTTTAAATGTCCATTCTGGCATGTAAGATGTCCTGTCAAAAGTCATCTCTTTAGTGTATAAATACGTAAATTGTTTATGCATTATACATATATAAGGATTTACTATTCGTAATGAGATAACAAGAACCAAGGGTGTGTATATTTTAGAACCTGGAGCTTAACTATGGTCTATTCATAGCACTTACTCAGCATAACCTGAAACCTCTGGGTCTAATTGACACCGTTACCGCTCATAACCTATATCTATCTATCTATCTATCTATCTATCTATCTATCTATCTATCTATCTATCTATCTATCTATCTATCTATATATATATATATATATATATATATATATATATATATATATATATATTAATAATTATCGCCAAGCCAACATGGCAGTCCCAAATATAGGACGAATGCTGATTCGTGTGATAGCTAGCTAGAGGCGATGGCCTCTTGGAGCTAATCCACGGTAGCATTCGTCCTATGTTTGGTACTGCCATGTTAGCTTGGCGATAATTATTAATATCCAGTACCGCTGCCGTAGTCTCCTTTAGAGATACTTAGAAATATTAATATCTCTCTCTCTCTCTCTCTCTCTCTCTCTCTCTCTCTCTCTCTCTCTGTATATATATATATATATATATATATATATATATACATGCAAATATATATATATATATATATATATATATATATATATATATATATATATATATATATATATATATATATATGTATATATATATATATATACTACATATATATACACATATACATGCATGCCTATATATACACACATATATGTGCTATATGTGTTTGTATCTTTGTGTGTGTGTGCGTGCGTGTGTGTATATATGTATTCGCATATTTTAAAATCTATTTGGCAAATGATGGTATTGTAACAATCTACTTACAATCTTATGAAACAAACAAGACATAACAGGATATATGAATATGGGCGTACTTACGCATGTGTAGATGTATATACAAACATGTATGTATGAATGTTTCTGTATAAGTATATATACACACTCTCTTTTACTTGTTTCAGTCTTTTGATTGTCGCCATGCTGGAGCACCACCTTCAGTCGAGCAAATTGACCCCAGGACTCATTTTTGGAAGCCTAGTACTTATTCTATCGGTCTGTTTTGCCGATCCGCTAAGTTACGTGGACGTAAACACACCAGCATCGGTTGTCAAGCGATGTTGGGGGGACAAACACAGACACCCAAACACATACACACATACATATATATTTATATATATACATATATACGACGGGCGTCTTTCAGTTTCCGTCTACCAAATCCACTCACAAGGCTTTGGTCGGCCCGAGGCTATAGTAGAAGACACTTGCCAAAGATGCCACGCAGTCGGACGGAACACGGAACCATGTGGCTGGTAAGCAAGCTACTTTATTTCATTAAATTCGCCGTTAACGGCGTTACATAGAGGGGACAATCAAGAACAAACAGACATAAAGTAGCTACGAGCTGGACATGGACATTAATGAGATGAGGGCGATAAGGATGAAACAAATAGCGAGAGAGACACCAGCACCCGCCGACTGATAACCCCTCGAAAACATTGTTCTTTTTTTTCCTTAAAAAACAAACAAACCTTATGAGGTTACAAACCTCTTACACTATCAATTAAAACAATTCACCAGTTTAATCACTCAACCCCTCCGCAAGCAGATATGCTGCCCCTGACAAACAAGTGTCTACTGTTAGACTTGAATTGGCGGCGAGGTAGAAAAAATCTTTTGGTTACATTCCTCTATGACTTTTGTCATCGTGTTGTTATTTATAACCTCCGCAGCCAACTGCGGAGGCCATGTGCAACTACTCGCACATTCCGAGTAGCTACTATTTTGGCCGCACTCGCGGTCCAACAACTCATTCACCGTCCCTCCATCATAGTCGCTCCCTCTTTTTTCGACTGCGGGGGTTGGGGCCTCTGCCGAGATACCCGGGGAGCCCTTCTCTTCACACGCAGACTGCTCTTTAAGTGGTGAGCAACTGACGTTGCTCATCTTTATTTTTCTATTTGTGGAGGTGAAAGCCTCCACGACTTTCAACATCTCCCCCTCCAATGGGGGGGCCATTCCGTGACCCATAGGGCAGTTTTTCCTTATATGGCCAGGCTCCAGGCACCGGTGACACTTGGGGATGGGCGTTCCTCAAGCATCACAGGGTACTTAGAACCGGCCACTGGGGTCCATAGGGTCAAATTAGCTTTAACCCCTTCCCAGTCGACAGCAGGCCCCATGCTGACATTCAGGAGCCTGGGCCCACTGTCCCTCAAGCCCTGCCGGATGGCATCAGAGATCCACCCAGCCTTGGTACCCGGGGGCAGTCCACACACCCAGGATCTGGTTATTCCTTTCCCGCAATAAGTGGGGGGGGGGCAAAATTTTCTTCCCCTGCAGAGGCTTGCTGGCCGCTATGCCAGCCTCTGAAATAGGTCCGCAAGATCACTCTCCTCTTCTCTGTTTCTACAATCCACTGCTTGGGTGGGACTGCCTCCCACTCCAAGACCGCGTCCTTCTTCTGGGACGCCATGTCCGTTCAAAAAATGAAATAAACAACAGTTCTAGAAGACAAAACAGTTTTCAAAATAAAGGGAGAAGGAAAAAACAAAACAAGCTACTTACCACACAGCCACTCCTACGCCTATATATATATATATATATATATATATATATAGAGAGAGAGAGAGAGAGAGAGAGAGATATGCACTTGCATAGCAAGTGACCTGATCTGAGATCGTGTGCTGGAACGAAAACAATTGCAACGTGGAAGGTGTTTATAAGCCATTTAAAATAACACACAAAATCCGTTAGATTCACTTCAACATTTAAATTTGATTTGTCAAAATATTTTCGAACCCTAGGAAGCTTGACCGCTTCCTGTCGGCCTTGACACATTTCCTGTGTCCTTATGTTTGCGAGGGGGAAACAAACTCCTCCACCCAGCCTTGTCTCCCCCTCGCAAACATAAGGACACAGGAAATGTGTCAAGGCCGACAGGACACGGTCCAGCTTCCTAGGGCTAAATAGCAGTAGTATATTTCTTTATTGGGACTGTCACGTTAAGTTGCCAGTATACAACTACTTTATCACATCACTACTGCTTAAGTCTCTCTGAGAGATTTAGAAATGTATTATTTCTAATATATATATATATATATATGTATATATATATATATATATGTATATATATATATATATATATATATATATATATATATACGCACATACTAATACGTGCATATGTATCCGGCTATTTGTCGACAAAGATGTATATACCAATATATGAAAATATATGCTCATACATATAAATACATACACACAATGCCCATACACGCGCGCACACACACATCTATACAGATAAAATGTTAACGCCATTCACAAGACATCGAATATGTTATATCTTTGTGTAAATAAAATCAAAATAATTGCAGTATTTCTTTCCCATTATTTCCACTTAGTTGTTGATTATATTCCAGCCGTTCTCGTGTGGTTCCTTTGTGAGTATATGTTCACTTCTTCATAAACATTAATATAATTTCATATGTAATGTTATATTATCATGCTTATTTTCAAAGCTCCACCAAACAAGAATTTATGCTGTAAATGAGATACAGACGCCTGACTAAAAAAAAATAAAAATTAATTTAATTTTCACCTCTAATAATTTTTGAGAAATATATAAGCATTACACAATATAACGTTTTTCTGCTGTACGCACAAGTTTACGTACAGAAATGCACAATGATATACACGTATATATGAACAGATAATCGGCTGTTGCAAGTGAGTGGGTAATGCGAACTTGTGCAATGTGATTATGTCAATGTGTTCACTAACATACATAAGCATATTCTTAACCCTCCACATCGCGATGCGGCGATGGGCTGCCTTAGCAATCGGCTTCTAAGCATTACATCTGTGTAAGCAGACACAATGTGAAATGAATTGATTTACCTAACACAATACGCTACCAGGTCTAAAAGCTGAACACAATGTTATCGTTCAACAAATAGGTAACAACTACGCCACACATTTCTATGTATACCCACAAACAAACATATATGTATGTGTGTATGCGTGTGTATGTGTGTGCGTGCGTGTGCGTGTGCGTGTGGGTATATGTGAGTATGTGTGTATGTATGTGTTAATGCGGTTTTGGTATAACTGCGAATAATTGCATGTGTATAAACAATTATATACAGCGTTAATTGATATTACTACATTTGTTTCATCCAGACCCATACACACACATATATGAAAAAAAAACACGGGACGCGTGTCTGTCTGTGTATTTGTCATGTCGTTAAAACTCGAGATCCACCCAACCGATTTTACACATGCATTATATAGGGTTCATGGATTGCCAAGGTCCAAAACAATTTTCAACGTCTTGCGTAATGCAGGCCCAGTGGCAGATAAACCGATTTTTAAGCATTTTCCCAGCTTTAAGGCCCATAACTTGAAGAATATCAACTCGCGTTCCTCCAAAAATGCAACAAACATTAATCAGGCTCCTCGAATTGCTGTTGACTAGAAAAAACATTCCCGACGCCGGCTATGGGACCCAGAAATAAAGATTAATCAAATTTGAGTATACTGCACTGGGTTTTATCGTTGTTTTAGGCCGTTTTCCGACGATAAAATATTGACACTACTTATGCATTATAAGTAGTATGTAATATTTCATGAAAATCTAGTCTTCCAATTCGGCAGAGAGTTGAGAAGAGCATTAAAGTTTTTGTTGGGACCATATTGATGCTTCATATTACCATTCCGCGCACCACCGGGCCATGTGCGTGTGTGTGTGTGGCTGGGTAAAGGCACAACAGACTCCAGAAGTGCCCTGTTGATATCTCACGTTTCCAATCCTGCGCAACGCAGCATGGCCCGGCAGCATGTCTGCTTTCTATATCATCCATGTCTGAACTACACAACGCAAAATGTTCATGCAAAAAAAACAAACAAACACAAACTAACTGCTGTTCGGACTCACATCCATTTGAGTTTGACTGCATGAACACTTCCGGAAGCTACGATCGCCGCCTGCAATTAGTCTCCCTCCCTGTGTCCTTCTCCCTCATTCAGTCGGACGAATAAATACAGAGTGTCCCAGAATTAATGATGATTTGAGTGAAATCGAATGCATTATTTTAAAACTCACTTTTAATTATGTTTATCGTGTTTATTATATGTTAAATGTGTTTAAATTTTGAATTTTGTTTATAATTATATTTTCATTTCTGTTGGAGCCATCCTATTTGTCCATGACAACTTCTTTTCAACTTGGCAGCACCCATTTTCTTTATCTCCATTCCCATGATTGAGTAATCGTTTAGCTGATCTTAAAGAACGCATTCAGTTAGGAGTGCAGGAGCTAACTTCTGAAATGTTTCAAAATGTGTTTGACACCGCTAAGAAGTTAATTCTGGAACATCTTGTCTGGTGTAGCGTTGTTATATATATCCCATCTAAGCATATTGTATCAAGGAGTATATTTTCCAAAATGTAGCTCTCCTTTATAGGGGAGACTGTGTGGTTGAGAAACTTACTTTCCAACCATGTCGCCTTGGGTCCAGTCGCATTGTGCAGCATTTTGGGCAATTCTCTTTCATTACAGCTGAATGCCGACCAAAGTCTTGTGTATCATATAATTGTCACTACTGTATTGATATATAAAATAACACTTACAACTCACTTATTATTGTCATATAATAAACAAACAGAAGTTCGTGTATGAATTTAATCTTATTTCTACTACAATTATTACATTTTTTTCTTCTTATAAAAACACGCACATAGAGGAGGAGTAAGTCTCTCTATATAAAACATTTTAAATGTGGCTCCCGAGAAATAGTAAAAGTAATTATTCGATCAACGACGGATATTTATTGCTAGTATATATTTATAATACACAATTACAAATGCCCTTATATATATATATATATATATATATATATATATATATATATATATATATATATAACAAAACTGTCCGATGAACGGGAACGTGAAACTCAGAGTAACAGTTTTTTGTTATATTTCTGCTGCTTTTAAATAAAGTATATATATATATATATATATATATATATATATATATATATATATATATATATATATATATATATATATATATATACGTACACATACACTCACATATATATGTGTGTGTATGTATGTGTGTGTCTGTGTGTCTGTGTGTGTACGCGCGCGTGTGTATTTGTAATTCCATACATACACACATACAGAAATACACACACACATAGAAAATGTTACTGGTGTGTTAACACTGTTTAGTTTGATTCCTATAAATTGCTACAAAACATACTTCTTGTTATTTTTGTAAATACGCTGGACAATGAAGTAGACATAAAAGGGAAAATGTTTTAGCAAATGTTTTAGCAAATGTAGACATACGTATATAACTGATTCAAATATAGTACATTATCTATAAATGTTGCTTGATAGTATCTTTCTCACCCATTATGCTATATATGATTCTAATCTGCCTAAAACTAACAGCTATTTTTAATAAGGTTATTAATTTTTCGAAAACTATCACTCATCAACCAATCTGATTTTAAGACAATTTTCTTTGCCTGGAAACTTCTCTTTAGACTACATTACTTGATTAAAAAGAAAGCAAAAGAGTGAATGAATTCAGTGAAATTAATGACCATTCTGTTTCATGTATAGGATTATCTGTCAGATCTTTTAAAAGTCCCCAAATACTGTTTTAATAACCGAAATAAGAAATCATTACATAATTGGTACACATGTTTGTCAGTTATATCTTCTAAACTGTGATATATCTAGCAAAATTCTTTGAAGCTATAAATCAAATCACTATAAAAAGCAGGCGAGCTGGTTGAATCGTTAGCACACGTGCAAAATGCTTAACGATATTTTGTCCACCTTTACTTTCTCAGTTCAAATGCTACCGAGGTCAACTTTGCCTTTCATCCTTTTAGGGTCGATAAAAGAAGTACCAGTTGAACACTGGGATGATGTAATCTATATTGTTAAATTCATTCGTTGAGTGTTGGGGCCGATGTAATTCACTTACCCTCCCCTGACTTTGTACCAAAATTTGAAACCATTGCAACAGATAATGACTGCAGAATCGTACCACAAAACGTATGAAGTCATATTTTCAGCAACATCCTCCCCACCAATCAGAAATTGGATCGCTGGTGTCTTCTAGACATCGAGTGCATAGAACTTCGAAATATTTAGAAGTCATTAATTTCATTACTAGGTAATTGTCTTTCTATCCAGCATTTAATCATAAATATCCCATGCACTTTATTTTTATATAGTCTCATTCTTATTTAAGAATTAAGTTCTTCATTTGTACTTGTCTTTACACGTAAAGTGTTTGTATCTGATACTATAGAGGTATATTATCATCTGTTTGTATTTTTAGTTTTTCAGTATTTATATTTTTTAAAATCATACATCGTAATCTCGATAATAAAACAATAGCTGCGAAATACTTTATTACTGTTCAAATGCGTTTAAATATATTGTAACAATGTAAGTGGAACCATGTGTAAAGTAATTGATATAAGAGTTTATGTAAGTTAATTCATGCTTTCATACCTGTTGCATCACTCACCAAAATATATAAAGGATATAACTTCTAAATTATTACTAGCCAAAAATATGAACGACCTCTTGTAGCCTTTTCGTTAGGAGGGAAGGCAGTGTATATAACCCGTTACAGGGAAATTGGGAAGAGAGGTGTATTTCAAATTGGACACCTGGCCTAAATACTTGTTACAAAATGAACTTTGCCAAACGCACCCAACAATGACAGCTAAATTCTACCACAACTAAACCAAGGCTAAATTTGAACTTATAACCCAAAGAGCTGGGTCAAATATTTCAAGACCGGTACTGAATGCTCCAGCGTTTCCGCCATTCCATCCATTATGACTGGCAATTTTTTAAGATAGAAATTTTTTGCATTTTATTTGGCCCAAGCCGCTATGAAATCTCTTCGTGATCTATTTAGATAACATTCTATTTGATAAACTATAACCTATTTTGACAAATAATTTAGTTATTAGTGACTCTCAAATTTATGTAAAAAAAAAACTTTCAAATATATGAGTATTTTCATATATAAACTTTTATAGAAAGATATTTTAACTACTTAAGTTTGATGCATAAGAAAAGATGAGTTTATGAAAACATATATGTAGGTATTATTCCTTTCACTTGCTTACAACATTTAACGGCATGTGATTATTTTTTACATAATCTCACAGCTATAAAATACTGTATTCTACATGAAATATAATTTAGTTCATGTACACAAAAATTGCTGCATTCAAACACACACACACACGCGCGTACACGCAAGCACACACATATTTATATGCATATATATACCTATATATATATAGGGGATATGTACACGCATGGATATATAGATGTGTATATATATATGCACATATAGAAATGCATATGCTTATACATATATATATTATACGTGTGTATTTATATGCGTGTGTGTATGTGTGTAGTGTGTCGGTGAGTGTGCATGAGTGTCGTCAATCATTTTTACACTAAAATCATCTTGTCATACATTTCCTTCCCTCATGTCAAATTTTTATATTGATATATTATACGTTTATAAGTATGGAAAATATTAAAACAAGATTTTATGTGACTTTGTATGGTATTTTCACCTTTAATATATTCAACAAGCTTAACCATATGAAATGCTTTTTATGTGCTCAAACAGGTATAAAACATGATATTTAAGTCAAAGAATAATTTAGTTAGTAGGTTTATGAACTGCGATATATCTATATTTTGGTGTATATGCATATATTTACATACAAGCATACAGATACACACGCACTCACACACATATACGTACATACATATTTATACGCATACGCATATATATATATATATATATATATATATATATATATATATATATATATATATATATATATACATATATATATATATATATATATATATGTGTGTGTATGTGTGTGTGTGTGTGTGTGTGTGTGTGTGTATATCGTTTCAAATTACATTTGTTAACTTTCGTACGTCTACCTTGTGTTGTTTTGTTTGCCTGAGCTCTAATTTTACGCAGATCTTGCGGGTTTCGCCTATACAGGTAGTACCCAGTCTTATCGTTAAAGGCACGAAACTTGATATTAGTATTTTTTGTCGATAACTGATGAAGCATTAGGGTCCTTGTGTTTGTCCTACGTGTACGTTTTGTAGTATTTAATGCATTTTTTTTTATGGAATCACTGAACGCCACGCATCTAGACTTTTGATAACAGTAAGTTTGTATACATTTTTGCGACTCAATTTTTCTTTCTTTCTTTCTTTCTTTCTTTCTTTCTTTCTTTCTTTCTTTCTTTCTTTCTTTCTCGTCCTAATATTCCTTTTCTAGTATCCATTATTCTTCCCTTCATCTCCCTCTCTCTTGTTTTCTCATGCTTCATTGTAGACTGTCTTTCTTCCTTTTCCTGTTCTCGGTCACTCTCTCTCTCTCTCTCTCAGCTGATCTCTCCCCTCTCTCTCATCAACCTCCTTCCATTCTATCTGCTGTCCACACGTGACCTTTGACTGATTTTTCTATCTTCTGCCTTTTCGCCAAGGGACGCCTAGCGCGCTGGTTAACTTTCTTTCCTCTCAACTAATTATGTGCTTATATCCATTTGAGGATTTCATCCAGGTGTTAATCCATCACAGTCGTATTTGGTCGAAAAGCGTTATCTTTTGTCTTCATCTATCGTTTCAAATAACACTTGTTTACTTTCGTACGTCCACTCTCTGTCTTGCTTGTTCGAGCTCTAATTCTACGCAAATCCTGCGGGTGCTGCCGATATACGAAGTTTCCAGTCTTATCGTTAAAAGAACGAAAATGTGTCTTTGTATATTTGGTCAATAACTAATGAAGCATTTGGGTCCTTGTGTCTCTCCTACGTGCACGTTTTGTAGTATTTAAGGTATTTTCATAGGAGTGGCTATGTTGTAAGTAGCTCGCTTACAAACCACAGGGTTCCGGGTTCATTTCCACTCCGTGGCACTTTGGGTAAGTGTCTTTTGCTCGGGCCGAGCAAAGCCTCGTGAGTGGATTTGGTTGACGGAAACTGAGAGAAGCCTGTCGTATATATGTATATCTATGTATGTTTGTGTGTGTGTGCTTGTCCCCCCCAACATCGCTTGACAACCGATGGTGGTGTGTTTACGTCCCTGTAACTTAGCGGCTCCACAAAAGAGAACGATAGAATAAGTACTAGGTTTGCAAAGAATAAGTCCTGGAGTCTATTTGCTCGACTAAAGGCCGTGCTTCAGCATGGCCGCAGTCAAATGACTGAAACAAGTAAAAGAGAGTGTATGTATATTCTCCACAAGTTAGAGTGAGTCAGTTTATTTCTGTAGAGTCTGCAACTGTTCCCAAGCGCAATACGTAATGTAAAATGCATTTAGAACTGAAGTCTGAATAACATTTTTTTTTGGTGCAGTTGCTTACTGTCGGTCGAATTAAAGTAGGACGAGCCGCCTTTCCTTTTCACCAAAGTCTTAGCCTGAATGCTCTCATTTGAATGACCATTCCTAGGGTTTGGGTTGGTGTTTATCATAGTGTGTGTTGAGGTTAATCTACAGTCTCCAAACATTCATTGTACAAGTTTTGGAGCAGACTACATGAACCTATTTTCACTCACAAGATCTGTTTGCATCTAACGGCTTTGATCAATATCCGAAATTTCTGCGCAGTGGAATCATGTTTTTATTCACGGGATTTCGAAACGTGCAAATAATCACTTGCATAACACAAGCTGTGGGCTCTTCATAGCTAGTTTACGGTATTCTCATTAAAGTAAATACATTACACCCTTTTGGTTATGAATAATTGAAATAATCTATCAGAATATATTAGTGGTAATAAGTTAACCAATTTCGGCGAGATGAAAGGCAATTAATACACGGAAATCATTTCAACAGGGTATATAATTCTAAGCAATTAGGGTGATACTATATGAATTAGTTCAATTAAACAGTTTAAAGACAAATATTCACAGAGGAAGATAATTGCCGATATGATTCTATTACTAATTCTGCAGTATTAACTCCACCTTGGGAGAAATAAAGGGAATTTTGATGGTCGTCAAGATCATAATCTCAGATTGTAAATTGTGGATGACATATATATATATATATATATATATATATATATATATATATATATATATATATATATATATATATATATATATATATATACATATATATATATATATACATATGTGTGTGTGTGTGTGTGTGTGTGTGTATACACGCTGGCACATCATGCCAATGCCTTGAAATGTCTGACTTTTAACACAGAACAATGTGGGACAGAGAATTATAACAATACCTGCAGGATTTAAATGTAACTTTGAATAGTCAGCCCTCTGCTACATTATTTCTGGTTGAGTTAATGAGTCTGTTTATAGTTTTATACTTGTACTAGTATTCTTAGCGAAATGTTGAAACTGTGAGTAATAACTTTAAAACCGAGGTACATGCTACGGCAACTGAAGAGATTTTTCTCTTGTCTATAACCAGCATCATTTTTGGGATTGACAGATAAATCTGTTTGTTTTTTTTCTTTTCTTTCTTCTTGGCGCTGCAATGTTGTGTCTGAAATAGGATAAAATTTATTTACATTTCACAATAGATAATCAAAATTTGTAGAGAAAGAATGGAATTACAAAAATAAAATAAAAAGATGAAGCACTACGATAATATAATTTTCGTACTAATTAAAACGACATTGGACAAGATTGAAATGAATGGAAAGAAAAATAGCAACCCTACTCCTGTCAAAGAAAAACAAAGAATGAATTTATCTGACCCTCCAATATATGTTGGGGAATTGCTTTGAAGAACTTGTGATTTGCAGAACGCCGAGTATGTTACAGCTAAGTACAGAAACCTCTACACCAGTACTATGCTGGTACACAGTAAAAGTGACACGTTTTACTCAAGAACATACGTTCGGATCAGCAATCAAAACCCCGACTTAATGATCATAAAACCAACACTGTAACCACTAAGCCAAACATACAACTAAATGCATCTGTAGAAAGACTATATAAATTATTGAATTAAAGAATTTGCACAAAGTCTATGTAACTATCATAAATTCTACAGAATTGGTTTTTCAAATTTCGGCACAAGGCTAGCAATTTCGGGCAAGGAGGTAAGTCAATTACATCGATCCCATTGCTCTTCTGGTATTATTTGATAGAACTCAGCTGAAATTTGAACTCAGAACATAAGAGCTGACAAAATACCGCTATACATTTTCCTCAGCGTGCTAAAGATTTTGCCAGATCGGCGCTTTACAAATTCTACATATTGACAAAGAGAAAGCAGAGAACAGTAAATGAGGCAAAAAAAAAGTGTGGCGACAGATGAGAGTCACAACACAACTCGGAAAGTATCTTCGAAGTATAACGCTTCAAAAGCAAGGTTACTCTCTTTGTAGAATCATTCAGAAGCCAATCCCTCCCACTTATAATAGTGAACAATCCTGTGTAAATTCAGGCGCCAAAGAATGATGTTAAAATAAACAAGAGGAAATAAGAATTTGAAGACATTAACCAGACAGGTAAGGTTTAAGACTATAAAGAGTGAAATTATAGGGAGAACAGTGTGTTTCCTTATAATCTTATGGTTTACCAGAGATTCGCAATGACTTCATATATCTTAATAAAATTTCTATAGTCACCTTAGGTGTTATTATCATCATCATTATTATTATTATTATTATTTTATGTTTGACTTTTGCTTTGCATTTGTACAAGTTGGATCCAAGTCTCACCCAGAGACCTCAAGAAACAACAAGTTAGAAGTTCATGTAGGTGTTATGCCTAGGGTACCATGTATTTGGATTTGTACATAGTATTGTTCTAGAGAATGTTTAAGAAACCATAAGAAAATTATGTGTTTGCTTTAAAATTTGAGATCACATAGACAGTATTTTACGTAGGATATGGGCAGTTCCCATGAGCACTATCATTTGAACTTCAGCCATTTTGGGGTTTCCTGGTATCTGAGCTAGGTAGTAATCAGCCCGTTTCGCTGTCATTCCCGGGGCACCTATGACAATAGGTATTGTTTTAGTCTTCAGATTCCACAATTTGCTAATTTCTATTTCAAGATCTTTATATTTCCTCAGTTTTTGGTAGGTCTTGACAGATACTTTTATATCGATTGGGACAGTCATATCAATGAGGAGGCATGATTTTTGTCTGAAGTCTTTCCGTATGATGTCTGGCATATTTGCATTTATCTTTCTGTCAGTTTGAATGGTGAAGATCCAGAGGAGTGCGATGTGATCATTTTCAAGTACTGGGGGTGGTTTGTGTTCCCACCAGTTATTATCATGGGGCAAGTCCAGGTTTTTGCAAATTACCCAGTGAATATATTGTGCAGCTCTATCATGCCTGTTGAGATACTCTGTAGGCGCAAGCAGACTGCACATGGAGAAAACATGATCGATGGTCTCATTTTGTTGTTGGCATATACGACATAATGGGGAGTTGCCGTTCTTTAATATGTTGGCCTGGTAGTTCTTTGTAAGTAGGCATTGATCTTGGGCTGCTATGATAAACCCCTCTGTTTCTGATTTCAAGCCAGACGCCATTAGCCATTGATGGGTAAGGGCTTTGTCAATATCTGCATTATTCGCTCTCTTTGGGTATTTGCCATTCAGAGGTTTTCCATGCCATTTATCAGTCATAATATCTATGGCAGCAATTTTAGCACGGGTTTTCAAGCGCTTAGCTTTTTCTGCGGGTGTTTCTAGTTCGTCTAATACTTCTTGAATTTGTTGTAATTGGAATTCACTTAGATATTGCCTGTTTTGTTACTGAGTAAGATGCTTTCTTGCTTTCATGTTTTGTGACGAGTTTTAGCATCCAGTCCTCAGAGTTTTTCAGATAGGTGTCTAGGCCAATTGTGGCTACCTTCATTGATAATGCCAGCTGTAAAAGTCCTCGACCTCCCTCTTTTCTTGGCAGATAAAGACGTTCTATATCTGCCTTAGGGTGGTGCATTCTATGCATTGTCAACAGTTTTCGTATTTTTCTGTCAACATTACATATTTCAGTAATTGACTAGTTAACGATATTGAAACTGTAAGTCACGACTGGTATGGCTAGAGCATTGATCGGTTCGATCCTGTTTCTTGCGTTTAGCTCTGTCTTCAGTATTGCTCTCACCCTGCGATAACATTTTCTTCTGATCTTTTCCCTCATCACTGAATGCTTGATATTGTCCCCTTCAATTACCCCTAGGTATTTGTAGCTCTCTGCTGGTTCTATTATTATTATTATTATTGTTCAGTAGTTTTATTTTTATAACGTGCTTTCACTTCATTACCGAGCGCAGCTCTGTGCGCCTTGGGCATGTGCTGTGGTTTGCTGTGGTGCTCTTATGTTTACTGTATTGAAAGTGTTTTGCGTAGAATGTGTGCAGTACCCAGTAGTGCAATTTTCTGTATGTTATATACATTTGTAAGTCCTGGTATTTTTGTTATGTATTTGTCTGAATATTTTTTTATTATACCTAAGGCACCTACTATGATAAGAATTGTTTCTGTTTTTAGATTCCACATTCGAGTTATCTCTATTTCCAGGTCTTTGTATTTTGAAAGTTTTTCCATTTCTTTTAGAGAAACGTTGTCATCTGCTGGTATTGATACATCAATTAGAAAGCATTTTTTTTCTTCATGATCTTTGACAACTATATCTGGTCTATTTGCCTTAATTTCTCTATCTGTGTGTATTGGCATATCCCAGAGTATGGTTGCTTTCTCGTTTTCTGTGACCTTTTCTGGCGTGTATTTATACCATCTTTTTTCTGTTGTTATTCCATAGTGTTGGCATAGCTTCCAGTGTATATAGGTCCCAGCTCTGTTGTGTCTGTGAATATATTCCTTCTTAGCCAGGACTGGGCAGCCAGAGATAATATGATTTATTGTTTCTTGTCGATCTCCACATATTCTACAGTTACTTGTTATATTTCTTTTCATTATGTGTTTTTGGTAATTTCTGGTGGGGAGGCTCTGGTCTTGTGCAGCAATTAAAAATCCTTCAGTCTCTGCTTTGAGTCCTGAGCTTCTCAGCCATTGCTGGGATTTTTCTCTGTATTATTATTATTATTATTATTATTATTATTATTATTATTATTTTTATTATTATTATTATTATTATTATTATTATTATTATTATTATTATTATTAATATTATTATTATTATTATTGCCTTTACACAGCTTCTAATGCTGGAGATGTACTAAGTTGTCAGCTGTCCACTACCAGTGAACTAAGGTAACACCTCTTATTTTTCGAGCACCTTCCGGAGTATTCGAGCGGTTCCAAGCAGTGTTGTTCTCTTTGCAAGTGTTCCATCCTTATTGCAACCCCTATTTGTTCCATGTACTTCTGAAGATTTTTACTCACTCTTCCCAGGGCTCCAACAATTATTGGTACTACTACCACCTTTTTCAACTGCTTAACTTCCCAAACTAACCTGTCATATCTATCGACTTTTATTTCTTCCTTATTGCATACCTTGTTGTCAGCTGGGCATGCTATATCTGTGATCCAGCATAGTTTGCTTTCTTTCTCAATTAAGACTGTCTGGCTTGTTATTCTCTATCTCATGGTTGCACTGAATCATAAAATTCTACAGGATCATATTTGATGATGCCTTCAGGTTTGTGGTCGAACTAAATTTTTTATTCTGTCAAGTCCATACCTGTTGCAAAGTGTCCAATGGACAAGCCTGGCAATAATATCGTGGCGTCTCTTATATTCTTTCTGGGCTAGTGACGTACACTGGCTGGTAATATCCCATATGGTTTCAGCATTTTGTCCAAAGATTCTGCCCTTATCACTTTCTGATGTGTTGTCTTCTCTGTATTTTATGTACTTTGTTCTTAGTGCTTGCTCTTGGGCAGCACAGTTTATTTACTCTGTCTGTCTTACTTTCAACATCCATATGAAATCGTCCATGCATTCTTTTCCTTATCCACCTATTATTATTATTATTATTATTATTATTATTATTATTATTATTATTATTATTATTATTATTATTATTATTATTATTATTCAGTAGTTTAATTTTATAGCGTGCTTTCACTTCAATACCGAGTTCAGTACTTTGTACCTTGGGTTCTTCTCCTTGTTGTTGTTGTTGCTGTTGTTGTTGTTGTTGTTGTTGTTGTTGTTGTTGTTGTTGTTATTATTATTATTATTATTATTATTATCATCATCATCATCATCATCACTTTGTTCATCTTCTTCATCATTATTATCAACGTTCATATTATAAGCTTTTGATAAAACTAATACCTTTGTTGCACTACCTCTTCCTGTTCTTACTACTACTACTACTACTACTACTACTACTACTACTACTACTACTACTACTACTACTACTGCTGCTGCTGCTGCTGCTGCTGCTGCTGCCGGTGTTATACACCAACAACTATAACAACGGCAAGCATTACTGTAGCAATAACAAAACATCAACAATATGAAGATGATGATGTTGATGACGGTGGTGGTGGTGAGGATGATCATGATGATGGTGGTGGTGTTTGTGGTGGGGGTGCTGGTTTCCGTCCACGCTGAGCTCGCCTTGGGACACCTGCGTTACCGTTTGACAGACGTACCGCCCCAGTCAAACTCCCCGACCGACACTGTTCTCGACTAAGGGTCGCGCATCGGCTGCGCCGGCGCCCGCGAAGGCGCTCGACATGCACCGCGCGCTTCGCACCAGATAATGAACCACCGCTCGGCGACGGCCCGATCCCTTCTCCATCGAGTGAGCGAGGAAACTACGGAAGTGGCGGTTTTTCATCGTCGCAAACGCGCGCGACACCCCGACGCGACCGAAACCGACCGGCTGACGACAACGAAGACACGCACCACCGTACAACGACGACGACGACCGAAGCGCGAACGCGACGGCCACCGACTTCGACGACGACGAAGGGCGACACCGCCACCGGTACCGGCGGCCGGCGCGCAGGGCAACGCGAATGCTACCGCCTATGCTACGCCTACCGTGTGCCCTCACAAAACCGGACTAGAGTCAAGCTCAACAGGGTCTTCTTTCCCCGCCGATCCGTCCAAGCCCGTTCCCTTGGCTGTGGTTTCGCTAGACAGTAGATAGGGACAGTGGGAATCTCGTTGATCCGTTCATGCGCGTCACTAATTAGATGACGAGGCATTTGGCTACCTGATTCATTCTGACATACTGTCATTAATTCCCTGTTTTTAACGTGGGTGGTCCCACTAGGGTCCAATGCTTTATAGTCGTAAGCATGCCCTTAACACATTCGGTATGACCACATCTATTAAAATATTCTTCTTTATTTTTCAATGGGTCTTTATCTTATCCAGGTGCTTTATTTTATTTTTCGATTTGGGTCTCAAAGTCGGTATCTATCTTGATCTCTTCAACCATCCTCGCTGCTGCTTCGGCATCATATTTCCTTCGAAGTACCATCGGGGCGACTGGTATTTACTGCCTTCTTATTCAATCTTCTCAAAATTTCATTCTTCTCTTTTACGCTTCAGGCAATCTTCCATCTTCTCTGTATCTTCATGCTTCACATTCGGTCTACTCCTTGCTTCGTTTAACGGATGTCTCATCTTTCTTTTCAACACACCGTCGGGACGATAGGGTATGTTCATTCCTTTCCTTCTATGTACTCGTCACTTCGTTCATCGAATCTCTTGTCGATATACCATAGGGACGTATGGCATATTCGTTCATCTTATTACTTCGTTCATCGAACTACTAGTCTTTCTTTCTACATACCTTCAAAATGTCTGGTATGTTCACTCATTTCCTTCGATCCGCATGTAACCTCGCACATTAGACATCCCATTCCTCATTCTACATACCAGGGGGCAACTGGTATGTTCAATTTATTGTCAGCTATTTTTGGGCTGATACCATTCAACAGCCCCCTCCGACGCTACCGCGGCCGACTCTTCCGTTTATATAACTATCACAGCTGGAACTGATAGTTTTATGGGCAAAAAAAACAAGAAAAAAAAAAAAAAAAAAAAAAAAAAAAAAAAAAAAAAAAAGCCCAAGAAAGGATCACAGCGACGATCATTGAGAAATCAGTTAAATCATCTAAATGTAAAAGTCAATTTGGTGAGCCACTGATTAACCGACCGCAGATATGGCTCTTTATCCGCCACCGAGGTGGATAGAAAGGTTAGAACTAAAGTGTTCCCGCCATTTCCGTTTGAGCCCGACGTAGATGGGCAATACGCCCGGCATTGACCTCCAGGCACCACCCCGCCTGGGGGTCACCAGTTTATACGGCCCCTGGCTACCGTATGTTTTTAAACTTATTAGTTATTTATATATTGCAACACGCAGGCGGCAGTTTCCATGAATACATAGGCGAAACAATCTCGAGGAGCCGACTCTCGTCTGGGGACAGCAGACATACCTTCACCTTAACTCACAGGTGCATCTCCCAACCAACGGGGGGCGGTGCAATCACCCAAAGCCAACAGCTTATGGAGGGGATGTGCACGGCCGTGCACACTCCGAACCGGCAAGGCGTTACACACCTACGAAAATCGAAACTAAATACGAAAGACCAGTGGTAACCTCGGTGGTCTCCCACCTGCCGAGGTCACGAGGCTATGACACATCGGACCTCACCAAGACGAGTGGTTCGCCACACACCGCACAAACCCTGGTCTTCACTTACCGCCGACTCGGGCCACGACACTCCCCACGTCGGCCAGCCAGTCACACCAGGAGGCAGACTATCGGCAGTCCACCAATCACCTCCAGAGGGCCAACTCCCTTCAGTCAGGATCATCCACATATCACATGGCCTCCACCAGATTAACTGGAACCGCAATGGAGGAAGGGACACATTTAGTTTGTCCGTGCGAAAGCAAATATTCGGCCTTGGTTTAACACCTATCCGACACATCACCCCACACGGACGTAAGCTCTTTCACCACGCCAAGGTAGTGTCCCAAAGGGTAAAGCCTGGCAGTGCATCCATCACTCAGGTAAAATTCAGTGGATCACCTCACCCGCCCATCATCCACCGAATCCCGAGTGATCATAACATACCAGGCAAACCCGATGGTGCATCCACCCACCGACTATTGGCTTCCTAGCTGCCAATATACCTCCACAGGGCAGGCACAAAAACCCTCCACCACCTGTCACAGCAATGTACCTAAAGGCCACTGCAGATGCACTAACTACACGACAAACGGCCACCGACCATCACTCAACTCCAATGTTCCAATCGGACACTGCAGGTGCTTACAACAGCCACAACCACCTTCACCGATGTTCCAATCGGACACCGCAGGTGAACCCGCTATTGAAAGGCCATTGACCTATAGGCGAGTGAACCTCCCAGCGGGCCCACCCCCTGCAGGGGAAAAACCGATGCACTCACCCAACGCAGAGAGATTGGTCAGACCACTTCCACTCAAGCCCCAGCATATTATAGAATGTGGTTGTAGCATCGTTCGGCAGAAAGCACACCCAAATGTGACGGAGCAGTAGGGTGTACCACCCATGCAAGGCCAGTGGGTCATAACGCATCAGGCCCCACGAAAGAGAGTCATAGTTACTCCCGCCGTTTACCCGCGCTTGGTTGAATTTCTTCACTTTGACATTCAGAGCACTGGGCAGAAATCACATCGCGTCTGTGCGGCTCGGCCGGCTACGCGATGCTCTGTTTTAATTAGACAGTCGGATTCCCCCGGTCCGTACCAGTTCCGAGTCGACCGTTCGCCGCCGGCCGAACGCCTGCCGCGCGTCGCGGTGCAACGACCGCACGACCCCACGCAAGGCGGGAACAGAGGGCCGCGAGCACCGACGCGACGGCGAGCCCAAAGCCGTGTCGCTCCACGGCGTCTCGGGTGTGGAGCCGTGTTGTTCGCGCCCACTACGCCCCGGGCGCCCCGTATGAAACCGCCGCGCGCCGACATGCGACGGCGGCCCGACCGCGCGTCGGGAGGTGCGGAACGCCGACGCGAGAGAAGGCCGCGCGTGCGAGAGGAGGAGGAGGAAGAGGAGGACCGACGCGGCGACAACCACCGCTTTCCGCCGCGAGGACGCGACGTGCTGACGACTATGCCGCACGCGACCGACCGACCAACCGACTTTCCTACCCGACGAAGAAGCCGCCAACTCCCGTTGACCGAAGGCGCGACCGCACACCGACGCGAAGCGAGTTGCCCGCCGCCACGGAAGGCGGCGCAAACGACGGCCGGAAAGGCGCCCGAGATGCCGAGTCCGACGCCAACGCTACAGCCCCGTACCGATCCGCCGCTTCGCGTGAAGACGTGTTCCGGCGCCCGCTGCAGCAGCGCGACGCCGAGCGAACGGCGAAGCAACCGCCGCGCGGGAGCGCAGCGACACACACGGCCCGACCGACCCGGTCCTCGGAGCCAATCCTTCTTCCGAAGGTACGGATCCATTTTGCCGACTTCCCTTACCTACATTGGCGCTATCGACGAGAGGCTGTACACCTTGGAGACCTGCTGCGGATGGTGGGTACGGACCGACTCGAGAGCTGCGAATCGTTACGGACCCGGATTTTCCAGGGCCGCCGAGAGCGCACCGGACGCCGCCCGAGACGCGGCGCTCTACAGGTACCATATCCGTATCTCCGGACGAGCCGATTCCACGGACGCGGTCCTTTACGAAGAAGAGAGAACTCTTCCCGGGGCTCCCGGCAACGTCTCCGGGCTCGCTTGCGTTGCCGCTGCTTCGCCCGACCGCCGGCTTCGACGACAAACGCGCTGCTAAGAGCGGCGCGCCGCGTTCCCACCGCCGGACGAGCACTCTCCGAGTTCGGGTTCGGGAATATTAACCCGATTCCCTTTCGATGCGAGGCCGGCCGCATCTGCTGCTGCTATTATATTTGCTACAACCGCTTTCGTGACGGATCCGGCGCCTTTCGTGGAAGCTTTCGCCCGCTTCTTAGGACCGACTGACCCGTGCTCGACCGCCGTTGGCAGAATAAAAGATGGATGCGAAAATGGAAATGGAAGGGAAGAAGTGAAGTAGAGAAGGAGGAGAAAAGAACGAGGAGGAGGAAAGGAGGGTGTGTACGGAAGAGAAGAGCAGACGATGTATAATAATAATAATAATAATAATAATAATAATAATAATAATAATAATAATAATAATAAAACGAAAAAAGACAAAGAAGAAAATCGGGATGAATTTAAGAAGAAGAAGGAGAAGAAGAAGAAGAAGAAGAAGCAAAGGCGAAGAAAAGGGGGTAAAAATGATGGAAAAGGAAAATAAAGAAAATTATTGAAGGTAAAGTGAGAAGAAGAAGCGAAGTAATACTAGAGAATAAGCGAAAGACAAAGAGTGAGAGAAAAAGACAAAAGAGAAGCAGAAGAAAACAGGTAAAATTAAGAAGAGAAAGAATTGAAAAAGATCAAGAAAAGGGAGAGGAAGAACTAAAGAATAGCTAAAGAAGAGGAAGAAGCATATATTAAATTAGAACCATAACAACTCATTCAACTTGATCTGTAATACAACTTAATCATCAATGCTATTAAAATGATCGGTATCGAGTAAATAGGAACTCATTTTAATATCATACCCTGTTAGCTCCATTTGTCAGTAGATCAAACGTAGTGAGGTACTAGGATGCTTTAAGAGATGGGCGCCACTAAATATTCCCTATCACACACTGAAAAAGTAATGATGCACACGTAGTACAAAAACCGACGTATAGAATAGGTGGAGACCTGGAAAATCATTGACCTTGCTTCCCATTGTTAGTCACCTGGGTGGAAGAGACTAACTTACTCCTGGAAACACAATGCAAAGCCATGATAATGATCGTTACCAATGTTACTTAAGACGCATGACGATATCGTCGTCGAGATACGGAGAATTTACGGCTTATGCGTGTTGAGAATTCAGAGAATATAGTACTAAACCTGTCAAAAGAAATGGTACATGTTAGGCTTGGCTGAAATCATTTGAGCCCGATCTGCAGAAATGAAAAGAGATGAAGGTCACATTTGCCTCTACTGGGATGGTGCCAGGCACCATAATGGAATTATCATCGGCAACAAAGCCAGAATAAACTCAGTGATCCACTATGCAACAATTTTACTGCAAGTATTGTTTACGAAACCACAACTTAGCTTCAATAGAGACCGATAAAATGGATACCAACTGAAAGTGAAAATAACGTATCTACCTTCTTTCTTTCTTTCTT
Source organism: Octopus bimaculoides (assembly GCF_046866305.1). Taxonomy (NCBI): domain Eukaryota; kingdom Metazoa; phylum Mollusca; class Cephalopoda; order Octopoda; family Octopodidae; genus Octopus; species Octopus bimaculoides. The sequence continues at coordinate 72,145,179 of NC_142932.1, read as the reverse complement.
TCTTTCTTCTTTCCTTCCTTTCTTTCTTTCTTGCTTGCTTTATTTCTTTCTGTCTGTCTGTCTGTTTGTTTGCTTTTCTTTCTGCCTCTATTTTTTTCAGTGCTTCTATAGAACATTTTCCTCCTTTCATGCACTGTTTGCTTAAGAATTCATGAGTTACGCTGATTCCTCTAAATATCTCTTCATTATTGAAGCCACTTTGATCCACCAATTAATGACTAGTCAATTTCCATATGCTTATATTTATCTTTAACAGCTAGCATAGTATTTTGTGTATATACACCCACACCAGTAATATGTGTAGTATGTACATTGGTCTATCCAGTAGTGTTACACTGCTGAACGTAGATTGCTAACGGGTTGCATGTGATGCTGATGAAAGAGAAATAACTCATGAAATATGGATATAGTCCCATCAACTATTTTTCCCATCATCGATAGCATTGCTCACACAGACATTCGTTTAGAAAACGTCGTAACATGCAGTGCTGGCTCTGTATTCAATAGAAAATCTATAAAGATAAATTTTGCACTCCCATTTTTCAATGGTAGAATCAGTTAATAATGAAATGATCGTTGAAAATCCGCAAAACGAAACTGGAAGATAACTGGGACATACATATATACATACATACATAAATACATACTACTGTATGTATGTATGTATGTATAAGTGTATGTATGTATGTATGCAGGTAATGTAATAAAATGCATGTATGTATGCATGCATGTATGTATGCATGCATGTAGTGTAATAGAATGTATGTATATATGTATGTAGGTGGGTAGGTAGATACGCAAGTTTGTATATACGATTGTATACATGCAAGTATGTATATATGATTGTATCTACGTATGTATGAATGAATTTATTTATGATTATATGTACGTATTTATGTGTTTATGTATGTAAGTATGATCGAGTGCATGCATTCTTCATGTAAGTATATATATATGTATCTCGCTCTATCTTTCCCTCTTTGTTATTATTTCTGTGTGTGAGTGTATTTTTTTGTTTGTGTATGTGCGTGTGTATGTGGCTGCCGGCTTCAAGGGGCTAAATGAAAGAAAAATACACTGACAGTTAGATGGACAAATGAGATTAATATACAATATTTACCATTACAATTACAGCATTAATGGGTTTCACTCATATTGTGTGTATTTCCTACTCGAAAAAATCTTTTACTAAAAGCAGAATTAAAGTTATGCCACTGTATACATTCAAACTTGAGTGATATGTGGTGAAGCATTGTATTCAGAATAAAGATATTTCAGTGATATTTCTTCTTTTTGTATAAATCCTCAATGAGAAATCGAGTAGATAGTGATTGAATCGTAATCGTATTCTATTATTTTATATTATCTTAACGTAAACGAAAACATTGATTCACTGTATTATATATGACAATATACTTAGTTGCTAAAGAGATCCTAAAACTACTTTAAATTGTCCATAGTTGTGTGTAATGTTATTTCAAGAGTATAATATTAAATATGAATATTAAATTTCTGGTGCTCGAATTACGATGATTTACTCCGCGTATACAGCACGAAAATGTATGGCTGTCTCAAATCCCATTCAACACATTTTCAAGCCCTTAGTTAGATCGGAATCTGAAATATTGCTAAATATTTAGGATCTCCCTCAGGTCAAAAACTACTACCTGAAGATTACACCCTCGAAATACTACTGCCTACGATTACAACCTCGAAGATGATATTCGTGGTTGTAATCTTAGTTACACGGTGCCTGAACGAAATAGTTATTTCCAGTTGTAGAACGCCTTTGATTGTAACTCTGTGCAATCAGAGTTGAGTGATGGTTTTAAGAACAATTTCTGCGTGGTTAAAATGCAGGCCCTGTAATCCCTAACATCTGTCCCACTCTGCAGTACCTTGGGTAAGTATCTTCTGCTCAAGTCCTGGTTGATCATTGCGACGAATTTCAAATGAGTATATTTCTAATTGTGTAGATGTTGTTGGAGTCTAAATTTGAAATATTACCAGCTTGAATAATCACTTGTACGATTTTTTTTTCAGATTGAGCATATTATGAATATTAATAAATAATTAAACCGTAGAAGTGTAATTGCCGAATTGTTCCGCGCCGGTGAAAGTGCTGGGGAGATAGCTAGAGCCACAATGTAAGCTAAATGTACTGTTTTTAGAGCTGTAGCCAATTTGTAGAAAAGTCAGCCACTTGCGCGTTAATTTCACTAGCAGGCTGTTCCGTTGATCGGATCAACTGGAACCCTCGTCGTCGTAATTGACGGAGTGCTAAGATATATATATATATATATATATATGACGGGGTTGGAGGTAGTGGTAATGCTGGTTGGTGCGATTTTTGCTGAGATTCTGACAGAGATCCGGCGGGCCCATAACTGGTTCTCCGATCTTAAATGTGTAACGTGGATGTGTAATGATGGAGCGGCTGGTGTGGTGGTGATGGTAGCTGGTGCAGTGGTCATTCTCACAGTACTTCGTGGTAGACAATATTTTGTGCGTATGTCACACCACATTTTTGTCCTTGTCTGTTATCCCGATTGAGTGTCATAACTCTGACTTTGATATTGTTCGTAGCTCGTGCTCATGAAAATGCGACATAATTGGCCATGAGAAAATAGCGGTTGAGGCAAATGTATTGCAACTTTTACAAATGCTTGCCCTTGAATCTTATTAATTGTCATTGAATATGCAAGTCGAAGTGGAAATTAAAGTCTGTTTAGTGTGAATGGTTATTTGCATCACTTGGGCTAAGTTTAATTCTGGGAATTAGAACTGTACGACTTCTGTTGGAGCCTGTTGCCAATAACGCCTCGACACAATGTTCATGAAGTATTTGCAATTTCATGCGACTTCCATTACATGATCATTGACTGATCGAAATATTTCTTAGCAGCATTACAATAGCCCCTACATTTAAGTTGAGGCAATGAGGAGGCACACCGGATGGAGTGAGTGAGTTTATGAATTCAAATGGATAGTTCTGAACCTCCTCTTCATTATTGCAGGATACTGAATCTGTGCTTAAGTACTTTTTAAGTGCCTCTGGTATAATATTAAGAACTTGTTCATTTATTTCATTTAGGAGATAAAATTACTCGTTTTACCATATCTTTTGGCGTGCAGTTGTTGACAATTTCTGGAACGAGTGATGCTTGATAGCAGGAAGAAGTAAGTACGTCAGCAGTATGTAGTGGAACATCTTGGAGAACATTGTTTAGGGAAACACTGCCAAGAAAAAGTTCATTAACATCTGCCCTCATATTTTAAGTTAACCTAAGGTGATGAAAATGATGCCATAAATGTGATCTTTTAATGCGTGCATCAATAATAGCTGCTGGAGGTGCTCAGGGAACAATTGGGAGAATTTGTCTGAAATCGCCTCCAAGTAGAATTATTTTTCCTCAAAAAACTGCATCGTTTCCCATTATGACTTTTAGGCACCTATTTATGGCAGTTAAAGGGTAGCTAGGTATCATTGATTCTTCTTCTATCATAAAAACCTGTCTGCATCTAAGTTAGATAGCGTGTTCTGAATCTGGTGGTACATTGCAAACACTATTTTCTGTAAGTGGCACTGGTAACTTAAAGATGTTGTGAATAGTTTTGCCATTTGTCAATAATGTAGAAGTAATACCTGCCCATGTTGCCATGCTTACGGTAATTCCGTTAACAGTAACCCTAACCCTAACTGAAAAAATATGTTTTTCCAGAACCAAAGTGAGCGTCTAAATAGAAACAACTTCCATTTTCTAGTTGGCTTCTATCGACTGCAGCAATAGCCTCCATTACAGTGTGTAACACTTGAAGCTGTTCGTGATTTAAAGTACTTATATTAGTAGGTTCAATGTTATATTATCCTGTGTAAATGTTTGTCCACTAGGTTCTAGCAAACCAAACGTGCTGCAAGAAATTCCATGTTCTCTGATTACGCCACTCAATGAATGTAAAGCCAAATGTTCAGCAGTGGTTGCATCGTGCTCGGTAACTAAATGCTCAATCATATTTTCTTTGTAAGTATTCCATATTTGATGGGCATTTTGAGGATGGTGAAATAAGAAAGACATGGCAAACAAAATGAGTAACTGACGTGGCATTCTAAAGGCTACTACCTCTCTGAAAGTATTTATTAGTTCTTCGTCATCTTCTAATAATCTTAGTCTGATGCAAGCTTCTTTAAACGATGGTAAAATTTCTCCTACTATCTTTATGTCCTCATAGGAAGTGGCTCCAGGAACATGAAGTAACAACAGCTTCAAATAAAACCTTCCAACATCTCTTGGACTCACAGATTACATTCTGCTGACAATACTGCATGCTCGTTGTCTGTGTGTCCAACATGTGTTTTTCACATTGAATACGTAGTGTTCAGGAATTTCGCAATACAAAAAGGTTCGTGCATTTATATCATTTTGATTTAATTTGAACCAAAACGTTAATGTTGTGTCACGTTCACGAGCTCTATCAACTGCTCCTTGTTGTTCTCCCTGTCGATAATACACTCTCTGTTCACTTGAAAGATGTACGGCTAGATGATACAGTGTATGAGATTGGTTATGCATAGGATAGTTGGAGAGGCACCATGTTCAGGGGCGCAAACATATCTGCGGGATAAGAATTGTTATTTCATCATACTGCTGATGCGGTCTTATTTCCCCACTTTCATTGCCATTTTGCTGCACTGAAATAAATTCCATCATTGCATAGTTATGTCATTTATACTTTAAGCTTTTAACCGATGAACCGATTTCCAAGTTAATATGAGCTCGGTATTTCTTTATTGAAAGGCACTACAGATCTATTGTCGGCAATGTAATTTCCAGCACGAACTGAATCCTCATTACTTCTTCATTTGTAGGTTGGATATCCATTTACGTTCTCTATAGTTTCTTCACGAAATTGTCTAGGAAAATTCTTTTGACATTGTCCATTTACCATACAAACAGAACCAGGATAATGTGTTCAACAAAGTCTGTGAATCATCAGAGATGTAACTAATTCAAGAAGAAGTGCTTCGTTTCTGTCGGGGATTTCAGCTGTTACAAGAGAATCAATTTGTTCCCGTGTCTTTGGCTTATCTTGTTCACGTAACATAATTAGCACGTAACAAAGTGGCAAACCTCGTTTTTGGAATTCAATAACGTGAATGTGAGCAACAGGAACCCCCAGAACCTGTCTGTCTTTAATATCTGTCTTTAATATTCATTAAGATGAGCTTTATACAAATGTGACACTAAATCAGGCCTATTTTGAGTTGTTTCAGTGGGTCTCAAGTTCTTTTTAATATCAGGGCACCATGAGTTGCAAGTATAAGTTAAAAATAAATCAGATTTCCAATATTTACGAAAATTGGACATGGCATCCTGATATGACTGTTGTATATTTCTTGGACTGCCTGTAAATGAAGAGGGAAGAATAACAGGGACACCAGGATCTCTGTCATAATCATCTGCCAAGTGGTCCATGAGCCCTTAATTCATGTTGATGCTCTCTGATATAATACAGACGACAACCTTCTACTTTAAAATAAACATCAACAATATACTGCTGAAATAGCTTACCTGATTTGTGAATGGGACTAAATTCATCCCTTATTGCTAAACGATAGCAATAGTTGCATTGTGACTTTATTGCGAACTTTTGTTTGCCGCTGTTACATATTGCATACTTACGTGCCAAACACGTTTTCCATTGGGAAATGGTATTGGATAAATCATAGGATTTAAATGCTGCGAGAGATACGAGATTTGTTGTCCTTGTTCACCTCGTGGATATATAACTACATTACGATGAACTGTAGGTGCACCATCTTCACCTACGAATACAGCTGCAATTTCATTATTAACCGGGTTATTGTATCTCCTGGCATCTGGGCCAGATATGAAATGCATGGTTACTTTCCTCGGATTAACATTTTCTGTGGCTACTCTGCTTTTCTTCTTGTTGTTCAACAGCGCGCATATCTAAATATGTTGCAGTATATGGAGCATTGAGCATGACTGAAGAAATCTTTTCCATTACTGACCTGCAAGCAATTAATGTTTTCAGGCTCTTGTTTGTAAGGCTTCTTTAGAATTAACAACATAGAGTTGAGCATATATTCTAGGTTCATTGTTTTCAGGATGTAAGTTGCTTGCGGTATGATAGACTTGCCCTTGCATGCGGAAACAGTATGGGCCACGACTAGGGGTAGATGTAACATTGGCTCCGAATGAGGCGAATAAATACATTGAATTATAGTTTCTGATGCTCTGTCTAAAGTTCATTCCTTCAATGTCGATATTCTCCAAAAGTTGTTTTAACTGGTCAGGGTATTTAACTGGTCAGGATATTCTTTCGTTTCTTCAATGTCTCAACCTCGCATGATTTTTATTCCTTATTTCCTCCTGCTGGTTCTCGCGCAATCATTCTCTCCTTCCACGCTGACACTCACGTGCTGCGTCTCTCATGCGATTAACCATATTTTAAAACTTCCTATTAAAACAATAAATCTCCAAAATGATTCAGTGTTTCAACAGAAAAAAAACATATACGAATGTACTAGAGAGTGTTTATTTCCCCCACGCGACACTTATTTCTGCAAACATGTTTTAACTAACCTAAACTACACACACACACACAAATACATTCATATATGTATGTCTTTGTGTGTTTCCTTTAGTTTTTGTTTACTTATACACATCAACAAATGAGCCAGAAATTCTAACTTAAAAAATATAGAAAGAAAAAGGCAACTTTGTATCCCAAAGCCAAAAGATGTTTTTTAACTGAGGTGTAATTTTATGATGAAAACAAATTCAAAATTTAAATTTTGGAACAAAACACCTACTACGTTATCTGGTAGACGGCTGCAGTTGGAATGGGTTAAAACAAATGTGTGTGTGTGTGTGTTTGTTTGTGTGTGTTTGTGTGTGCGTGTGTGTTTGTGTGTGGTTGGCCCTCTAATAGCAGTTTAAAGTCAAGTCGCAGAAGGTAATTCAAAACGGCAACACTCACAATCATATACTTACAAACATACACATATATGCACACACATACACAAACACATACCTAGAGAGAGAAGCAGACAGACAGACAGTAAGTGTCAGTTCACAACGAAGTTTTCACCAATCTCACTCTCTCTCTTTCTCATTCTCTCTCTCTCTTTCTCTTTCTCTCTCACTCTCTCTCTTTCTCTCTCTCTCTCTCTCTTTCTTTCTCTCTCTCTCTCTCTCTCTCTTCCTACCTGTTGCTTTGTTTTTTTAGTTGTGTCTTCAAGCACTTTCTCTCTCACTCTCTCTCTTTCTCTCTCAGTTTTTCTCTTACTATTAAAACAACAAATGTCCAAAATGATTCAGTGTTTCAATTGAAAATCACGTACGAATCTATTAAATAGTTTTTGTTTAGGATACGGTATCTAATTTTTGCTATGGTTGAAAACACAAAACAAACACCACCTTCCTTTGGTCCCCATTCGCTCATCTTTCTTTTTCCCTCCCTCTCTCTCTCTCATTCTCTCCCTCTCACCCTCTCTGTCCCTTCTATATCAGTATTTAATGATTAAAAAATAAAGGACGTCGTTTTACATATGTGCCTGTACAAAATCAGGAGTACAAATGTACAAATTGAAATGCAAAAGAGCAAAATAATAAACGGATTTATGAAAGTTGGTAATTGCATTATTGCCACAACGCGTCACTTATTACACTTATTATAGCAAACATATTTTAACTAACCTAAACTATACACATACACACAAATACATTCATATATATATATATATATATATATATATATATATATATATATATATATATATATATATATATATATATATATATATCAGAGTTGTAACTGTAATTCAAAGGGACCACCCTTGTCATATTCTGCGTGAGGCTGAATCTTCCCGGGAAACACATTAGCGTTATACATGTCTGCAGCGTACTCAGCCAATTTTGAGTTAATTTTATCCTCGTGTGGTAATGAAAAGTAAGATTGACATCTAATATTTGCTGTGTCTATGTATCTATGCATGAGCTTTTCTTTGGACCTATTTATCTACTGAATTTTTCACTTTTTCTCTTTCTCTTTCACTTCCTTTGCGTCCCTCTTCTCTCCCGCTTTCGATTTAATAATCTGTATATGTATCTATGTATCTGCTTCTCTTGCGATGTGATAAACATTTAAAAACACAAAACGAACGCCGTCACCTCACAGTTTATTTCACTCTCTCTCTCTTTTTGTCTTACTCTCTCTTTTTTTCTCTCTCTTACTTCCCCTCTGTTCTCCTCTCTCTCACTTTGTCACTTATTTGAAGTGAATATATATATATATATATATATATATATATATATATATATATATATATATATATACACATATATTCATGTACGTGTGTGTGTGTGTGTTCATGTCTGTGTTGTCTTTTTACTTCATGACAGTGGACGTTGGCTTGTTAAACACAAAAGAGAATAAATACCATATTAAAAACAAACAAACAAACAAACAAACGATTACTTGAATTCTTCAAGGCAGTGCCCCGGTATGGCTGCAGTCCAATGACTGAAATAAGTAAAAGAAGATACCTGTTGTATTGTATATTATATATGACCGTATTAAATTATTTTTTATATATATTCGGTATAAAGAGCGAAGCAAATGATCATATTTGATATTGAAAAGAGAGAGAGAGAAGGGCAGAAAGAGAGAGAGAGGGAGAAAGAGAGATAGAAAATGTCTGTGTGTGTCGGTGTGTGTGCGTATGCGTGTGTATTGGTGTGTGGGGTGTGTATGTGTGTGTGTGTGTGTGCGCGCGTTTGTGTGTGTGTGTGAGTGTGTTTGTGAATATAGTAAATTAATATTGGTTTCGCCTGAATTTCTCAAGTGTGACATAAACTATAAACTTTATATCAGAATCAGATATCAAAGTAAAAGGCTGCAAGTGGAAATCTTTGTAAAATTAATATCCTAACACAGTCGTTGTAAAATTAAATAAGTGACTTTATTTTATAACAATTTATCTGAGTTTTTATTGATATATATTGATCATGGTTCCAATAATCGATGTGTAATATTTTTTTAATATTTTACGTGTTATTTTTGATATCAATAATATCATTGAAATGTGAAATATCTAGTGTGCTTAGTTCATATATCTTTGTATTCATATTTGATTTGTAACACAAATGAATTGCTTGAATATCTATCAATTGATCTGATTTGAAAATAATGAAATTATATCGCAGACCTTTTACTACCTTTACTTTCTTCATTTCTTTATAAATAGAGGCTCAACTCATCAGTGGGTTTAAATGAAATTTCTCTACTGTGCCCATCATATTTAGAGAGAGAGGTAGAGGGTGAGAAGGGGTTTATTAGTAACTAAGCCCATGTGTATAGAGTCAATAAAAATTAAACCCAATTGAAGTTCATATTGATTTTGTGAATCATTGCATAAGAAAACTATCTTAAAGCTGAAATAATCCTTTTAAAAACCGTCTTATACTAGTATTGTCATCATAAAAATAATTGTGGTAAACTTCTCATCGCGTTTGATAATGTTATGCCGTGATTTGAAGACTTATGCCTCTGAGAGGAATCAATCGCATTATACATAAGTACCGTTTATATCACAATATACAAATAAACGTAAATATCACAGAATTAACTAAGCGGAGCAGGAGCATACACAAGGACGAATAGTGTCATTGAAATAGTCACAGATGTGTGACGAAAGATTTTCGGGCAGTAGACATGAGTTTACATAAGAACAGTAATAAACGAGTGAAGAACGAACACAGTGCGAATGTTAATTTGGCAAAAAAAAAAAAAAAATGACCGCCTGAAATACAACAATATCTGTTTATAACTATAATAGACATATTCACTGGCCATGACGATAAAACTGCACATGATAAAATTCGAAGTTATCAAGTGTGATATTACATATGAGAATGGTGTCATATTGTCTTTCAGTTCCTTCATAAAATGCCATGTACTAATTATATAATGTAATAAAGTAGCTCATATTTACATATAATACGTTCGATAGTTCAAGTACAATCAGAGATTGTAACATTTTGGCATCGGGAACTGTATTGGGAGAAAAATCCCCAGACAGAATGTCTGTGAAGACAAATCCAGTTCGGCTATGAACAACGTCAACGCTCCTGAGGACTCCTGTTTCTACATTGTTACACATCGAAGCTGTCCTTCATAACCCGCACCCACTAAGGACTTCGCTTCTTATATGTAAACAGTAAAGAATGAATTTGGTCTGCAAAGTGTCATCCTGAAATTACTTTAATTTAAAAGATACTCAACCACGATGAATAAATTAATGCCGACTTATATTTGATAAGATTGGAATACTTTTGTAAGAGCTTGGGAAGGAAACATTCTCGTTATAGACTCTAGGACACGTGCTTCCACGTCGACATTCTTTATCAGCTATAGACACCTTCGATCATAGGCCAATAATAACTGCAGATCTTATATTAGACCAGAAAATAATAAATTTTCTAGCGTGGGAAGTACTTTACTAAGTTGGGCTTAGTTAATTAGAGACACACTAAGCAGCGATGGTTCAAATAAGTCCGTTTACACTTATATTTAACATATTCTCGTATATTCAAATGGGGAAAGATATACGTTAAGTTATCTGTCTCGGAAGAAAAACATTTCTGATACTCAGTATATATCGAAACTCCGCAACGACGGTAAACTCTTAAAAGGTGATACTTCCTACACTTTATATTAAAATTCTGATTGCATTTAACTTTTCCGGGATGAAATATGCCTGTACTACATCATTATATAAGGCAATCAGAAATATACTAATCTATAAAAATAATAAAGCACACAGTTCATTAGATATTTTAATGTATAAGTTAATGTGATGATTATGATATCCTGAATAACATATAAGAAGCACACATACATACATGCACAAGTTTTTATCGATTTTAGACAATGTATGATGCCATCATATTTATCTATCTATATTAATATATATACATGTGTGTGTATATACGTATGCATCTGTGTATGTGTGCGTGTGTGTGAGGGCGTGTGTACATGGAAAAGCGAAACAAACAAATATAGTACTTCTATTCAGTGCATTTCTATATCTCAATAAAGAAGACAATATTAGAAACATACTTATGCATTGGAGTATATAAATGAACACAAAAGAAGCCAGATTTAAAAACCAGAAAATATTATGATGTACTATCACAGACAACAATTGCCTGTAGATCTCTCGGACTTGTTTCGAATGAATAGAAATAAGTATATTTACTTAGTAAGCTATATCTATTTCATCTAGGTTATAAATTTAACTTTGTACCTGTAATCATGAAAACGCATTGATCCTATGAAATAAATTGGAAATCATTTTGAAATTTGAGACTTTTAAGCAAAACCCCAATTATACACGTATCGCAAGATTCTAGGTGGGAACCTTGTAGAGTAGATTTCACTTTCAGGACATTTAGAAACAATTCAAGAAAACACCCCGTGTCTCTTTTTATGGCACAATACCAATGAAGGCTCCTTCAACGCAGCGATGGCAGTATTTGAAAGCGCGGATAATTGAAACCTCATAAAATTACATATAGTGGACACCTTTAGTAATACGTACCTGTCAGTCCATTTTACTCTCTATAGAGATACCACTTTACTTATCTGTTGAGACGAAAATAAGCACATCCTGATCTATACACTTAACTTACACGAATTTATGGTTTAGACGAACCTTACTATTGATAAGTTTTTAGATGTTACGTTCGATTTGGACACTAGCTGATACAAACACTACCGAAAACAAAATGAAATCCGTATATCTCCCCCCGTCGATATATGGAGTTTATAAAATTTATGAATGATTTCAGTAGTAGGATTTCGATCAACCGAAACACTTATGACAGAAAATTCGTTCTGAAAACGTGGTTTTCTTCTTTTCCAGTCAACGGAACGGAAAACCACTGTCTCATTTCGGACACATTTAGAATCGTTTAAGGCATCTATTTCCCCTTTCAGAATCTTATTCATGTGTCGTTTCTTTTTCACCATGAAACTAACCAAAACTATATATTCACGTCCAGCAGTAAAGAGGCTGTGTGCTTCCAGGTAGCAGGTATCATAAGTGGCGTATATTGCCAAGTGACATAGTATACGTGAAACCAATGGCAACTTTCTGAGCAACGAAATTCCATTCGACTACATGAAACTGGGCTAAATTTCTTTTTGAGGCTGCTTTTGTTTCTGACAACAAAACAATTACACACACACACACACACACACACACACACATATATATATATATATATATATATATATATATATATATATATATATATATAATATAAATAATACATACACACACACACACACACACACACACACACACACACACACACACACACACATATATATATATATATATATATATATATATATATATATATATATATATATATATAAAAAAACTTAAATGAGAGTTTTGACGCTAATATCCATTATTATTGAAGTTTATTTCCTATGTCAACATTTCTGTATAAGGTTATATTTGCAAATTGGAAACATAAGTGGTAAAAGTAATTTCAGCCTCCACATTACTCTCAACTGCGTCTTAAAATAATTTAGAATTACACAGAATATTTCCTATTGTAGATTATTTCTTTTGTTTGCATGGAAGATTTAATATAATTTTCCTGAGGCCGTGAGGTAGCTTAATATCATGTCCCAGATGAATAATATTCTTTTTTCCTCTATCATCCACTAAGACGTTCTCACACACTTTCTCAAAACGACGAGGAAAATATCTGAAATGGAAAAGAAAATTATATTTCTCTGGTCAGGAATTTATTATTTTCTACGATTTAAATAATTAATATCACTGCATATATTCACTATTGATATTTTCAATTATTCAATTACTAAGCTATTGATGATAGATCGATAACGGATTTCTACACAAATATTTGTTTGATGTTATGTCTGATGGTGAGTTCAATAACAACACAAGTACTGATGTTTTAAACTATACACAAGTTTTAATGTGTTATTATTTAGATAATACTTGCAACATCAAAATCGAAACGTATTTCTAAAAAGAAAAAAAATACCTTCAACACCAACCACGTACACAGACAGAAGGAGATTTCCTAAGATGCAGAAAGATTTAAATTAAATTCTTGGTTTTCATCAGATAATTGTATTTAAAAGTAAGGACACAAATACACTGCTATATATATATATATATATATATATATATATATATATATATATATATATATATATATATATATATATATATATATATATATATATGTACGTGTGTATGTATTTATGTATGTATGCTGAAGTTATATTTTTATTAATGAGAATAAATAAAAAAAGACATTAATAGCTTATTGACACACGTGTCTATAAAGTGTGTCTTTGTACGCAAGTATTTGTATATGCCTATCTATGCAGTTGTGTGTAGGTTGAAAATATATGACTGAGCGTGTCTAACTACGTATATGTGTTAGTGCATATGTGTGTGTATTTGTGTGCGCTGGTGTCCGTGCATCAGTGCATGTATGAATTGTGTACATATATTCCTGTGTGTATGTGTACATGTCTGTGTGAGTTTGTATGAAGAATGTTTGCTTATAACTTCAGCTGCGGATTGAATTAATTTCAATATCATTGAAAATGCCATCAATGTCTCGCGGGTTCTATTTGCACAAAAAAGCTCGTGTCAGTTTGCCGAAGGATGTGGAATCAACTGGTTAAATATTCAGACTATCAGATAGGTAGACATAGTCTAGCATACGCATATTTTCTGAAGACAAACCACGCACCACCATATTTATCAAGATATCAACCGCTACAAACACTGCTCAGTCTATTCTAAATAACAGCGTAAAGATAAGTTATTTTATGAAGCTCGTCATTATTTTCATAATTAATAATAAAAGAGTTAAAGCAAAAAGTAAAAATGATTTGCTGTATACGGTCATTTGTCTCGGCTGAAATGACGACCAAATCTTATGGAGCCACATATTATTTCAAGAAAATTATTTTGGACAATTCTGGGGCGGTTACATTAGCTGTGAGACCCAAAAATGAGATGGTTACAGATTAGATTAGAGTATATATTTGATCCAGCTCTTCTACAGCTCCTATTTAACTGAATAACAAGATCAATAGTAATAAACAAATTACTTATTTCGGAACGTCACTAAATATCCCTGTATGAATTGGTTATTTATTAATTTCGAATATATAAGGAAATGGTTTTGCAGTTAAATCACTCCCTAACATATGACTATTTTATCCCTTGCCTCTGCATTTGGAACTCAATGTAAACGATGTAACTGAATGACCGAAACAATTGTTTTATTTACATTTATTTATATTTGCGACGTATGTAACCTAGCTAAAGTTGCAATCGGGTCGAGATATCAAATATATTTAGGCTAGTTTTCATGTTGAAAAAAAAAAAACATTTATAACTCAATATTTCATTAAGAACGGACGATATATTTTAGTGGCACTATTAAATAATGACTGTACTGTAAAGTGTGACACTATTCAGTTACATCTGTATTACGATGCATTTTCGATACTATTAAATAAGAAGTGTACTACCATATTCACTAAGAAATGTACAATGATATCAGACAAACATCAAGAAAAAAACAGATTATAGCTCTAGATTGAAAATAATTGACCTGGGAATCTTTACTGATGAAGATCCCCCTTCTGGTTTAGAAGTACCATAGATTTAATGAAATATACCCACCCATCTGAGAACGAGAATTGTAGCGATTAAATGTTGCTGTGGTCAGATGGGACTTCGAGATCGGTCCAACTATCTACGAATATGGAGAAGCAGACATACAAAACTATGTATCAATGCATTCATTGTCTTCTCTCTACTACCCAAACTGTGCAACACAATATACATTTAGAGTTCAATAAAAATGTAAAGAACTGTGTAAAGAAATGAGACTGTTATATAACTATATTATAACTTTCAATGGATAACATTTCTATGATTCTGATAAATTTGTAACAAATACTACAAAGGAATAATGTAAGGGAGGAAAGATTACAAAAAAGCGTTAGAGGCAACGAAGCGGGACAAAAGTATATGAAAGTTTAAGAAAAATTAGTGACGTCAAATATTTTAGTCTGTGAACAGAACAAAGAAATTGCGAGACAATTAAATTTACGGCTAAGACAAACAAAATACACGACAAATTAACAAAGAATATAAAGCAATAAATTTATTTCAGAAAGAAAAAAAAAAGGCATATATCCACGCACACGCGTGTACACATAAAGGAAAGACCTGAAATAAAGTAAAAGGAAAGAGAGTGAGAGAGAGACAGAAAGGAAAGGGAGGGTGAGGAGAGAGAGGAAAGGTTACAAGCATTTTATGCACGTAAAGACATACAGGAAAAAAAATAATAAGACAATTACTTTTAGATTTTTGAGTAATTAAAACATTCATAAATATACTACAATTAAATCATTTCCAAATGTCTTATTACATCTTGCAAAATACACTGTTACACACCCATATGCCTTCTAATGTTAGACAGCAGTGTAATGATTATGTGTAATGCCTAGTTGTTAGATTTTAATTAAATGCCTTGATTATAATTGCACTTGGTTGTAAGGAAGTTATTATGCTATTTGTAATGCAAACTGCTATGAAGTCGGTAGATAACAAGGGACATAACTATATTTGCTTTGCATATATAAAAAGTCGGACAAATGCATTTTCAAAATATTGGTATTATACATACATATGCGTATACAAATAGCATAATGCATACTTTAGGTGACGGTAATTCCAAATATGTAATTGATAGTTCCTCTAAAATAACACCAAGTAATAATATTGATTATAATGCTGCTAATTATCCCGGTTTAACACCTAATTCTGAGAATAAGATAAGTACTACGTCCTTTAACCATGAACACTACAAACCAGTGAATTTATAATTTTAAAAACAAAACTATATGGCCCTTAGAAAATCGATGTTTAAGGAAGAATATAGTGTATCAATATAAGATAATTGCTGAAGATCGCATTTATTATGACATAGCTTTCTCTGCAACAAATTGAGAATCTACAATACATAACCAATTGTTCTTCATTTAAGATTAAAAGAAAATTTAATTCAACGAATCTTAGTAAATACATTTGAGATTTGAAAGACAAGAACGTTAACTACAATAAGAAGTGGTAGATTATTAGTTACGCGTCATCGTACAATACTGGGAATTTTAAATATGATCTTTGTCTACTGGAAATAATTTTAGCATATATTATTACCAAGGCAACTAAATGACGTGACGTAGATTTTCTATATTTGCTTTGAATTCTTTCGTTGTTTACTGATGTCATCATATGTTTAAGTAGTAAGCTAGTGCTCTTTAGAATGTTATATCTCTTCTTAACGTCCTTTTTGTATGCGTTCCTGTATTAGCGATATTACCTCACTCCGATTTGAATTTAGCCCGGTATGGGTTACATTGACAACATCGGATATACAAATTTATACATTTTTCTATACCTAAATACGTTGGCACAACTTAAACGATCGTCAGTTATGTACAGTGTAATCATAAATTAAAGAAGTGCTTCTCTATGTTCCTGTTCATGATATCAATTACTACGAATTTCTTGAAATTCTTCTAAGCGATCTTCGGATCTACTTGTCACACATAAGATGTTACCCAGGACATCAATTCTACTTGAATATATTGGTAGCTAATTGTTTGGTATAATAAACGAAGTTCGCTTAACGTTGTATTTTAGTTATCTGCCTGGATTTATAAATCCATTATACCTTTTGTTATGTATGCATGTATACCGTTAACATCTATTCTATATTTTTCTAAAAAATATTCATTTTCAAATCGTTTCAGTTCAGTTAAAATTTCCGTGCTTCTCTGTAATGGGAAGAATCAAAACTTTGGTTGTCATTTCCGCACATGAATGTAAATGTTTTCACCGAACCGTCATCCAGTTTTACTTCTGACATTCCACTGTGAACAATTTTATTGTCACCGTATTTACGGCATGTTATGACATGAATTAGATTTTAAAATGAGTATTTAAAATAATTTTAAAATTTCGGGCATTTTTGAAACAGAACACTAAACTCTGAAATAAAAAAAATATAAATTCCACAATTCTATGTTGTGTATATATTTATTTGGACTTTGATATATAATGCTAGTTAATATTGAATATTTGCTTATAGTTTCACTTGTAAGTTTGGGCGTTTTTCCTACATTGAGTTATCTTCGATTTTCGGTATTTATTTTGCACATGTACATATACACACTCTTACATATATATATACATGTACACACACAAACACGCAAACATGCATACATGTATTTGAACATATCTATCCATACACATACATCCATGTATTCATATATACATAAACAAGTATGTGTGTGTGTATGTATATTGAGATTTATGTCTGGGTGTATATATGTGTGTACGTACACATGTACATATACATATATTCTTATACTCGCACATATGTACAAGGATATATAGATATGTACATTGAGTAAATAATATGTACATTAAGTAAATAATAGAACATTAACCAAGCGAAATTTTCTTTGAATTATCTACATTAAACTACGAAAGAAGACGAAACGTTGTATACATGTACATATATCTGGACAAGCATATATTATCAGGCTCTGTAGGAACGCGTGTGTATCCCAAACTTAAAAGTATGGGAGGAAGTATGTGTACATGTTTGGCTAGGTTGTTGAAATAGTGACCTATAAAGGGCATACGCAAATATCTATATAAAGTTCCTAGTAATCATGTCTTTAAGATGGTATGTATATCTGTAAATCTTTTGACAGAAACATTTGTGGTTATCATAGATAATGATTGTAGGAATTTTAGGCAATAGTATTCGAATTTGTTGACTCTAATGGTATACTGTTTGGAGCTAGGATAATTTATGGTAGCGTAGACTTAGTGAGGAGATACATTCTTATGCCTTTTCGTTGGAGACAGGTTTGAAATA